>NC_056729.1:603055941-603215941 GCF_019279795.1 Protopterus annectens | reverse complement strand
TTTTACCAATAACCCTTGGATTCCCCCAGGGATCTATATTAGGCCCCCTCCTATTCTTCATCTTCATTAATGACCTGCACAAAAGTCATCCCAGATGCAACATGTATTCAGTATGCAGATGACTCCACCCTAATCTGCTCTGCCACCTCCCCCACAGATTTACAATATTTATCCCAAACCACTTTCAACAAAGTAGGGAACTGTCTCACTGGTCGCCATCTACTATTAAACCCAAATAAAACCAAAATGTTACTTTTCTCCCCCACCCGCAAGGTCCCCTTACCACCTCTCACCATAACATCTAACAATGGCACCATAATTTCTCCAGAACCTTGTACTAAACTACTGGGAGTAAATCATCAACATCCTTAAGTTTGATGCTCGCACAGACAAAACTATTAAAACAGTTAATAAGAAACTAGGGTCTTTATACAAGATTAAACAATTCCTAACCCCATCTGCTAGGACTGTTATTACCCATACACACATTTGCTATCCACCCTTCTTTTTATGCTTCACCCATCTTCGTAAACCTAAGCAAATCAGACCTCAATAAATTTACTAACTGCTACAATAATATTGCCAGATTTGTCACAGGATCAGCTTACAGAACCCATCACTGTCAAAACCTTAAATCGTTAGACTGGCTAGAACTACCCTATCAACTTCAGTATAACCAACTTATAGTTGTTAACAAAATTCTTTACCAACCAGACAATACACCCATACTGAAAAATATTATCACCCCCTACAGTAACCTAAAAGCCCTCCGCTCTTCCAACAGAATGCTAGTACAAACTGTTAATGCCAACAATTCAGCTGGTGAATCACTATTCTCCAACTCTGTCGGTAAAATCTGGAACTTACTTCCTGCACAACTTACTACAGTTCCCAACTTATCAATTCAAGATATCCCTTAAGAAACACCTAAAAATGCACTGGCTTTGTCCTTGTACAAACCCTGACTAACCCCCACTCAAACATCAACTATAAATGTTAACCTTACTACAGGAAAGAAACTCTGATTCTCTAATTGTTTAGAATTCTGAGTATATGTCTATCACCTATTGGAAAGTATTAAAGTAAGGATGATATCTTCTCAGCCATGTATGTTAACCGCTATAAACTGTATGTGTTTTCCCTTATCAGATGTAATCTCTAACTATTTCCTACTCAGCTAATAATTTCCAACTATTTCCTGTGTGTATTTGAGAAAATCGTGAGCTTGTGTGAATCTATTGTTAAACAAATGTTGATTTTGTGATAAGTCACTGTAATAACTTCACTATATTTATACTTGTTTGGAGCTTTTCTCTCTGGGCCTCCGCTGAAAATGGACCTGTATCCAGGTGGTGCTGCAGTAGCGTTGTCGCCTCACAGTAAGACGCTGTCCGGTTCGATTCTCAGCTAGAGCGTCTTCTGCGTGGAGACATGCGTGAATGGGCATACCTTCGTTGAAGGTTGTGCATCAGGCCTGGCAAGCCGGTATGTAAAAATCAACTGCTAATCATTAGCGGACAGGAGTTCCGCTGTGGCGACCCCTAACCGGGAAAAGCCGAAAGACACAAACAATTCAGTTGGACTTTCCTGGTTAACAAATGTAAAATAAAACAAAATAAAATAAATAAATACAATATGTGGAGCTGAGAATGCCTTGTAATAATGATATCCCTTTAGTGGTATCCTGCACAAAGGACAAAAGTGCTACTTTGTTTTTACATACATTGAGTTCTGATACGATTTCTCTAAAAGCAATTACTTTGAATGTTGCATAGATAGATCCAAAAAACACTTTGTGTTCATAAGATTTTATTTTTTGAGATAAAATAGCTAAGAAGCCATGTGTTACCAGCTACCTACATCAGATGCACTTCTCTCTTTCGCAATTAACTGGTTAAGCCTGCAGGTTTGACTTTATGGTGATTCCTTATGGGTATGTGTGCCTTCCAGCTATTCTCACACTTCAGTAGCCCTTCTTATGGTGCCTAATGCTAGGCTGGTAATTTGCAAGTTGTAACAGTATAATCATACAAGTGTGTCTTGCAAAATTGTCTTGAAAGGTCTACAATATAGTTTCACACTAACAACAACAGCAGTAAGATGCATACCGATAACCTAGAAGGGAGCTGAGGAACATTATCAAATAGGGACAAAATGAAGACACGAACTAAAATTCCTGCAGAAATGACCAATTCCCAGGTACAAAGAGCATAACATTTCCAAAACAGTGAATCATTTTAACTTTTTGTGTAGCCCATCTAAGTACACATATACATGGTCTCTAGAAAAACACTGTAACCAACAGATTTACAGAATTTTTAATAAAAAGTATCAAACAAGTGCAACAGCTTTTGTACATCAAGATAAAAATAATAACAATAATAAAAGCAAATACCTATGAGAAAGGTGACATCAGTTTAATTAAGAATGACAGATCAGTTTGATATTAAGAATGACAGTGCATCAGAAACATTACATAAACTTAACAAGAAAATTAGACTTGTCCAGAGTGTACACAACAAGATGCAAACAGCAACTTACTTTAACTTCAGAATAATGCTCATTAACAATCACTGGGGAAATTCAGGTCTGATTTCACCAGAAAACTAGAAGCATGTTTGATAACAATGTAAAATCATGCTTATTGCTTTTTTACCCATTCAGAAATATAAGGTACTGCATTAAGTCAGCAATACATCAGAAAAGCTCATATTCATCTCTTTAATGTCTACAGTAAGACAGCTTTTCTCTTCAACATCCATCACTATGACCTGATGGTATGAACTGCCCTTATCCAATTACTGTTCCATAATTCCAAATAGTGGCGATTCTCTTCTGAATGCTGCCATACCAGTTTAGGGGATCCCCATCACTTGTTTCAGCATTTTGTTTTTCGGATAGTCCTACAGGAAAGGCTGTTATTTTTCCTCAATGTAATCCTCTTCAGGCTTCTGTTCTATTAAGAAATGTTGGTGACTTGCACATATCTGAGGTATCACTTGTTCTCTGAAACACTTGTACAAAGTAGATGATGACAGACAAACATAATTTCATCTATTATGGGGAATACATCTGTAACAGAAAAAGCCACCCTCCACCAACTGCCAGGAAACACACATCTATAAGGAAAACAAAAACTCACACGAAACATATGAACCCAAATGCAGAACTAGAGGAAACAAAGACTTGCTTTGCCAAGCTGTTAACTATCTTGCCAAAGGAAAATATGTATATCTTGTATTGTCAAATAATAATAAATGACCTAGTACACAGAAGAGGTAAGTTGTTTATAAGAACTACAACCCTGCACTTTGGCATCATTCAGATAGTAGTCACGTTATAAGGCAAAGAGTGACTGAGCAATGTAGATCAGAGGCTGGCTTTGATGACAACAAAGCCAGACCAGAAGACTTAGCAGATGCAGTCTGTTTCTACTACCTGATGTTATGAAAACCAAAAGAAATTCTTTCCTTGTGAGCTTAGGTAAAAGTAACATGCTGCATCAACATGAGCTAGGCTGCAGTTCATAAACGGGGAGTTAACAATAACATCTTGAAGCACATCACAAGACATAATACAAACATTTCTGAAGGATGCACACAGTTCTGACAGGGTCAACAAGGAGCTCTGCTTGTAATGATTACTGGTAATACAGACCACATCTTCAGTGATATTTGATGCTATCAGCCCTCTGAAAGACTAGCTTTATGACACTCATAGTCAGCATTCCAGACACAATGGTATTGACATACTTTTACTGGAGCAACATGGTTAATATATTAACTGCCTAGAAGTGTGTTGATGCGGTCACAGACACTAGTAGAAGTCATATGTCACAGACACTAGTAAACGTCAAATGTTACATACTATAGTAAAAGTCGAATGTCACAGACACTAGAAGTCGTCATATGTCACAGATGCTAGTAGAAGTCAGTCATAAGAAGTGTCCACAAAGCTTAGAATTTGTGAGCTCCTGTTTTCTTCATATTCCTGAAATTTACACTAAGAACAGTTCTGTTGCTTGCTACACATCTCAACATTTCTAATACAAATTCCTGCATACTCAGTTTCTTCATAGATTCTTCTGAGAATTTCTTGACATTTAAAACTGAATGCTTGTAATCATTATGATTACATTCATTTTTCCTCTCTTACAACTTTATGGTTAGAAAACACAATGTAAAATAGGTAAAAAGACTCTAATAGTTACCTTGTCATCTTAGATGTTGACATTTCAGGTACATTGTAAGCATTTCTAGTATTGCCTGTATACTGCAATCAAATACTATTGAAGGTACCTGAACACTGTCAAGTACCTAGATCTGTACTCTGTTTCTGCCCTCTGAGTGAACGAAGTTACAATAGTAAAATAATCAGCACATTTACCCAGTTGGATACCAAACAAGCACAATTAACATATTTTTATTCTTTGCCTGACTTCCTGGTCATATTATATAATACAGAAGTGAATAGTAGGTACTAAAATAAATAAATGAATGAATGAACAGCTGGAGTAACGGGCCATAAACATCAGAAAGTGCCGGCTCTTATTACGCAGGAAGGACAATGCTTTATGTTGAATGTCCAAGAGCACACAGAAAAACATGACTCATCCACTGCTTCAGTCCAACCAGCTTTTGAACTGAACAGTGACAAAGACCGACTATTAATGGGCAAAGGAGGCATTCCAGTTCAGACATTGGGATGGCTAATTACATGAGAAGTCTGTAGTTGTCAAAGAAAGGAAAAAAATGGTAAATTATACAACACAATGAAGGAAAACCTTAGGTATACAACTAAAGCCAATAAACAGATCCTGACAATGTGTCACCAGTTTTTGTAATAAGGGATTGCATTAAATGTTGTTCAGTCTTGCTGACACTGGTAAGTCACTGACTTATTTCAGTCAGAATTATAGAGCCGGTACACTTGAGCTTTTAGCCCCCTTTTTCTGAGATGACGTTTTTCAGTGAGGTTATACTTTTCTTTTGATCTCATCTCCCTACACATGACTGACTCTACACTAGATTTTTCTCCTGGGAATAATGCACTCTCTTCTCTGAGCTTCTTCGTGACAGGTAAGATTGTGAATAGAGTAATTACTCCGACCTTGGACTGTGCCGAGTGAGGCAGTATGCTGAATTCTCACAGCCAAAGGGAAGAACAAATAATATACCAAAACATGGTATGTCATCTGTACTCAGTGGTACTGCATGCCACCCCCATATTCCTAAAATAAGAAGGAAAGTCACACAGTGCACTGCTGGCAAATAGTACTTGTCTAACCCTTAACCAACCCTCTGTATATAAAGTACAAATGTTGCAGTTCGATCTTCAGTTACTAGGACTTAAAAGCAACACATTCTGGAAACCACTAATGGATTTGGGAAAACATTAATGTCTGCTTTTTTGTTGTTGTTGTACTACCTGCCTAGCCTGAAATGATGATACATGACAGTAGAAAGAAAAAAGCAGCCACTGCTAGGAGTACACTAATTGTAGAGAGAAAAGTGACTCAGTAATACAACACACACACACACACAAACTTCATGGCTACATTAGATCTCTAGTAGTGCAGAGAGTGGTACTCTTTCGCATTGTGTTTCAAACAACAATATTAGTATATACACATTAGCACTGAAATAATACAGAAAACTAATTATGCTACACAGAGGACTACTTAGCACCAACATGTACATAAAACATGCACACACAGGAGTGCAGTACTGCCCCAGGCCGCACTGCAGTGTCAACAATCCATTTACCTTATGTGGGAACAGAATCCACAGCCTTCTGCACCAAAGGCAAGTGTGCCACTGACACTGTAAATTTGGAAATTCTTGCCTTTGTAGGCATCAGGTTCCTTTGTGTTTCTGAAACAAAAGTTGGGAATAATGCTACTGCCTAAAAGTGTTTTGTTGTGAGGATCTTAAAAAGATGGACCAGAGGCCAGAGGAGCCAATTCCTTAACAGGCAGCGAGACAGTAGCTGCATACAGCAATGTATTTATGTTACACAAAAATCTACAAGACTGTGTCATCTTGATTGTTGTAAATAAGGCTGCTTTCTCTGTTTTTTGTTTGAAACCTACATATGTGTAGACTGCTATTTCCTGCAAGCTGGTTTATTTGTCTTGTTTAAAACTAAGTTAAACCACTTGCATTTGTCTTCAAATCTAAAAGTAAACTTATCAGTTAAGGGGTTAACAATTTGCTAGTGGGATAATTTGCCATTTACAGATGCTTCTAGCAACGTTCTTCTTTTTTTCTAAAGAGCTGCATTCCCTTGTGAAAAAAAACTGCTACTTTGTTGTTTCCAGCTAAACCAAAGCATGTTTGTTGTGTTCTAAAAAATCAGTCTTTACTTAAGCTGAATAAGAAACAAGATAATGTGTTTTTGCCAACCACCTCTGCTGAATGCATCCAAGTAAGCATCAGTTTGTAAGAACATTTACAAAACATATACAGAAAATAAATATTATTACTCATCTGGTACAATAATCAAGGCACTTGCTTTTTGCATGCTCCAGAATGCTTTACGTTTGCTTGAAAACTGAGTTCTCAGAGAAGCTACCACAATAATGTGCATGACAGATGTCAAGAAATTAAATTTTTTGTGAGTCCATCTGCCGTTTGATATGTCCTGTTACCCTTCTTCAATCTCCACAGCAAAGACTCTCCAAAGCAATCAAATGGCTTTCCTCGAAGACCAAGGTTGCCATTATGTGGAGATAATAATTCTGAAATCCCAGGAAGCAGACATTAAGATGAGTTGATAGGGATAACACACTGACAGAAGCAAAAGGCTATTTTGTCTGAATTCTGTATCCACAATCCCACGAGAAGGAAACAGTCTCAACACAGATGTCTGTGTCCACAGAATGATTTCCCAGTGTATTTCACAAAGATGATTTGCTTCTGGTCTCTACCATGGACTGTAGCCCTATCTAAGGATAGGTGAAACAACAAAATATCATACCTTCCCACCCACACCCTACTCCTCAGAGGAGGAAGAATCAGGTCCGATGACTGAATCCAGATCACCAGAACAAGAATTTCCAATATATTGCAATAACAGCTTAGAGAAGATGAAGTAGGAAAATCACGATCATTTCAACATTACAGGCCTCCTCCAAACAAACTCTGTTTAAGAGTCCCTGTATCTTCCTGACTCTGTATAAAAATATGTTTCTTAATAAGTGACTCTAACTGAACAAGTATGAGCTGTCTAGCAGACAGGCTCACCATTATTTGAAACTTGGCAGTATTATTTCAGTAATCACATCTTTTAAACGTATACACAGGAATTGCCAAGCTCCTTCAACACCAATTTAGAGTAAGCATACCATAACAATATTAAGTTTATATTAGGAGATACAGCAAAGATCCTTGACTGCAACATTCTAAATTCAGTAAAATGGTCTTCCTTCAAAACCTAACTAAAGTACTGCCTACTAAGTACCACACAAAAATTTCTCCTTTCTGGACAGAAAAGAAATATACATGTATTTCAGACTGTACTATTGTAACCGATTAAATGTATATATTGTAACAGAGGATACTGGAAGAGAAGAAGTTAAGCTTAGCCCAGGTAACTTTTAGAAAAATATCCTGAAATTAAGTTACTTAATTTTAGGCCATAAAGATTGTATTTTATAGTTCTGAATGCAGCCAGAGATAAAAAGTCTGTGAAAACAAGGACTAGGGATCCTGCTGTACTATCCTTACCACTGAACTAATTGCTACCCTGGAAGGGTGGAAGTGTTAAAATGGTTTTATTGCTTCCAGAAGCTATAACAGATCTTAGCAAACCTCTATCTGTGTGTATGGTAACACATATCTTCACGGTTCTGGTTCAGTTTCTAGTAAAGGGGAGTAGAACTGGAACCAGAAGTCAGATGACCAGATGTATGTGATGTCATTCTGTAATCTAACACTGAAATTATGTTTTAATACTAGATGAGACAGAAGTCTCAGAACAATCTATTTCTGAAACTTGACAAGAAGGATCCCTCACCTTCATCATCTTGCCTTGCTCTAATAAGTGAAATAGGGGATAGTAATTATTTAGATCAGTCAAGAAAATATAGTGAGATTAATTAAGTACTCTTTTTCTGTATCTGTGTGAATCTTTCCATCTGTATTATTTTTAATATTTCCTGTGATTGAAACTCTGGTGTTTATTATAACTAGATATTTACTATTTTCATGTTCTTTTATTATTTACTATTAAATATATTTAACCTTTTCATTGTGGCTGGTCCTTTCGAGAACATTTTAACTTTTGAGAGTACTTACTGGTCAGACACTACTATATGTATTAGTATTAATTTTACTCAGTATAACTGGGTACCCTTGTAAGAGCCTTAACATAGATTGCTTTGTAGTTTCCTGGTGGCAGTATCTACCTTATAACCTAGGCAGAGGAGCATAGCTAGAAACTCTGTGCCAGCCTTTCCCAAGTGTGTGTGTGTGTGAAAATCAAATCACAAAGAATATGTGTGTGTGCATGTGAGCTACTTGGAGCAGGAACACAAAGCACTGTTTTTTCACAGAGAGGGTCGTGAAGGACTTGGCCTGGGACACTCAGTTGAGGACTCAATTATACAGCTGTGCAGTCGGCAGTCTTACTCGGGGCTGGGAGAGATAGAGAAAATGGGAAACTCAAACCTCGGATTGAGTGTGTTCTGTGTGTGCTCTTAAGGGAAACTGTGCTTGGTGCAGAGAGCTTAATCTGGAAATAGTGTGTGTATCTACTTTTGTTCCAAGTGAAAATCCCTCACTGCTGCCAATGGTGAGGATTCAGGCTCCTTGATTACTGGCTCAGATGCTGAAGAAGGTTTTGCTCAGCCACAACCAAAGAACGAATAGGCTCACAGGGCTCCTGCCCTATGATAACCAAGGAATAAATGAACTCATTGGGCTCTCACCCAACCATAACCAAAGAATGAATGGGCTCAATGGGATCTCACCCTACCATAACCAAAGAATGACTAGGCTACCTGGGCTCTCACCCTAATATAACCAAAGAATGAATGAGCTCATGGGGCTCCTGTCCTACCACAACCACATAATCACATAATAAATAGGCTCATTGGAGTCTCATCCTACCATAACCAAAAAATGAATGGGCTTCACTGGGATCTCACCCTATCATAACCAAAGAATGAATAGGCTCACTGGGCTCTCACCATACCATAATCAAACAATGAATGGGCTGTAGAGCTCTTGCATTGGTTGGAGAATGAAAGAAACTGCTTTTTGCCCTTTATAGCAGGAAGAATAGTTTCACTGCACTGATGGAGTGGAGTCTGAAGTAATGGTGGGGAATCTTGCCTTGGGTCAGGAATCAAATGGGTCTGGCCTATGTCTCTATAAATTAAATGAATAGGATAAATGGGTGCCAAGATAGACCAAATAGTAAGTGTTGGGGGTCCAAAAAAATCTACCTATATGTATAGCTGCTCAACTCTGTGTATACTTATACATAACTAGAATATATTTAGTTTTCATGTGTAAGTGCCTTGACTGTTTTACTAAGTTCTTAGCCTAATACACATTTTGTTTAGTTCTACTATGCTCTCACAATTACTATAATCACAATGGTCATGCCAGTTTTGCCAACTCAGTATTTGTACTACTATTACTTAGTATTAGTAGTACTACTACTATAGTAATAATAAGTAATATTATTATAATAGTATTATAATATATTATTATAATAGTAATAAGTAATAGTAGTAGTACTATAATATATACTATACTATAATATTATTATAATAGTATTATAATATAATATTATAATAGTAATAATAAGTAATAGTAGTACTACTATAGTAATAATAAGTAATATCATAATATATTATCATCATCATCTTCTTTCGGCTGTTCCCATTAGGGGTCGCCACAGCGGATCACCTGTTTCCATTTCTTTCTGTCCTCTGCATCTTGCTCTGTCACACCAACCACCTGCATGTCCTCTCTCACTACATCCATAAACCTTATCTTAGGCCTTCCTCTTTTCCTGTTACCTGGTAGCTTCATCCTTAGCATCTTTTCCCAATATACTCCGCATCCCTTCTCAGCACATGTCCAAACCAACATAACCTTGCCTCTCTGGCTTTGTCTCCAAACCGTCCAACCTGGGCTGACCCTCTAATATACTTATTTCTAATCCTGTCCACCCTCGTCACACTCAGTGCAAATCTTAACATCTTTAACTCTGCCACATCCAGCTCAAACTCCTGCTTTTTTGTCAATGCCACTGTCTCCAACCCATATAACATAGCTGGTCTCACTACCCTCTTGTAGACCTTCCCTTTCACTCTTATAGGTACTCATATGTCACAAATCACTCCTGACACTCTTCTCCACCCACTCAATCCTGCCTGTACTCTCTTCTTCACCTCTCTTCCACACTCACCGTTACTCTGAACTATTGACCCCAAGTATTTAAACTCATCCACCTTCGCCACCAACATATTATAATAGTATTATAATATAATATTATTATAACAGTAATAATAAGTAATAGTAGTAGTACTATTACTTAGTACTAGTATTAGTACTGATGCAACTCAGTATTTGCATCAGTATCCATAAATGTCATACACTAGCATATTCTGTCAGTGTATTTATTAATGTATTATTGATTTTAGCTATTTTTGTCTTATACCTACAGTACAAATGAGACATAAACCCAACTGGACACCCAATCAACAAACCATAAATAAAAAGTAAGCTTTTTATGTGCCTTGCATTCCAATCACCATACAAATTTGAATAGCTGCTTCTTTAGCCTTACTTTTGGTTAAATGAACATCTTTTCTTTATGAGTACCGGTTTGCTTTAAAGTTGCTTCAGTATTATCGGAGATGTACATGGTACATTAAAACTCAATCTCCAGTTATGCTTTAGAGCAAAATCGTAGCGGATGGTTTTAAATAAATGTATCTCCATGTGAGTATGTTCTAAGCATTAAAAAGGCATGTATGAGAGCACTGAGAAGTTCTAAAGAAGTGGAAATTAATTCACTTCTTTATGACAAAACTATTCCTCAAGAAACTATGCTGCAAGTGAAAATACAAAACATCTATTCTGTGCTTCCCAAAATTCAATAGCTAATAATATTCTTAACACAATCTGTGTAACAAAGACATGTCATTGAGCATTACATACTTTCCACAATGAGTGCAGACAGCATACAAACCCAGGAGAGAATATGGATTATTCACCATGTTAAGGGCAGGCTTTTCTTACACAGTTCCTTCAATGTATTTGTAAAAAGCACAAAATTATGAAACTACAGCAGTCCTCCCGATTACCCAGTTCAAGCGTTTGCTTGTGCACAGGATTTGTATAACAAGTTGTAAGAGAAAATTAGAATCGTTGAGAAATCTGGATAGCAATAAGTCAATACCATTAATAATAAGAAACAAAATCTAGGTAACATTGATACTAAATGAAAAGCAAGTCAGAACTTGCAGTCACAGTTTCTCCAGCACATGCTTTTACTGCTGAGATCTTTCTGAAGAGTAAAGCCATAATCATACCTGCTTTTTCAGTTGTCCTGAAACAGGAGAATTATTCTCATCACATTTTCTTTTGAGTAAATATAAAAAATATGTTGCAATCAAACATACAGTGCTACTCTTAACTATGCAAATCCATGAGCTCCTGTTCACTGCACCCACATGGGTTGGTTTACCAATGAAGTGCAGCCCTTGTCTACGACTTCCTTCTTTGCACAAGGTCATCAACGCAAGAAAGGCAGGTGGGGCGGGGTCTATTCTCAGATGCAATCTGCAACATAATCTAGCAGAGATGGGAATGTCCTTTTCAATAATTCAAGCAGTCATAAAAGCATGTAGTATAGTGTAGCTGCAAGTGCTTACAATAGGAGGCATTTACACAAAACAGAAGAGGTGGGACGCAGCCAATAATATGGGAGATGGGAGAACTGGAAAAGTGTAAAGGTATTATGTTTACTCTGGTACATGCACTCCCACCAACTTATCTGTCTGTTTCTCCAGAATCTATAAAAAGTATTCACGAGCAGACAAGAAGAAAAACTAAAATCATACCACATACATCTTATTTGGCAAACTGATGTCATCCTTTCATAGGAGACAATGAATACTTTAGTTTAAGAAGCAATGTTCCCTCATTGCATATTCACCTTTGCTAGGTTCTGTAATAGCACAAGCTCCTCTGGATTCATGCCAACTCACTGACGTTTTCCAGTGCACGCCTTTAAGAGAAAACCAAAAATAATGCATTTTTGCCAGGAAGGCAAGGCCTCTACACCCACCATGTGGATATATATATATATTTTATACATATCTATCTAGACACATATCTATCCATCTATCTCTCTCTCTCCATATATTATGTATATATATATATATATATATATATACACACATATATCTGTGTGTGTGTGTATATATATATATATATATATATATATATATATATATATATATATATATATATATATCTATATAAATAGATGGGATCCGTACAGATGCTTGACTGCATCTTTCACCAAATCCCAATTTGGTGAGCATACTTGCGCGAAAGTGCTGTTCACGGAAGCAGCACTTACGCGTAAGTATGCTTGTTGTTCCGGTCGAGCTACGGTGCGGTAAAATTCCCTTTTTCCCACTGTAGTGTGAACTCGGAGTGAGAATATTAAAGTAGGGGTGTGGGGGCGCATGGGGGCTTGCCCCCCTGCATTAAAGTTGATTTTGTTTTTTTTTTAACATACTTTAATGAAAGCGCTTTTTCGATGAAAGCACTAAGTGTGTTCGGTGGTAATGGATTTGGGCTTTTGATCTTTCGATCAAAAATCCTAGATCAATATAGATATTTACACACACTAATTGCATGGTTGCACAACCACAGGGAAAAGGCAAATGCAGTTTTGTTGTAAATGGCTTTCACTACAATTTATTCAACTTAATCAGGCTCACAGGAAAATGTCCTTGATGATCTGTCATGTACCTGGTCTTTTCGGCACTACATTGCAAGATGGGGTGGGGGGAGAGCACAAATTGAAGCAAACCTCCTTATACTGACATGTGTTAAACTGTTTTTTAAGGCCTTACTGAGAGTGATGTATAACATGCCAGACTCTCCATACATACTTCATTTCTTTGTTGCCACAATGATTAATAACCACATTAGGAAAGCACATATGTCAGACTCCTAATTATGAAAAGTATTTACTGCAGTGGTGGTGCTGCTGTATGGAGACATGCGTGAATGGGCGTACCTTCGTTGAAGGTTGTGCGTCAGGGTATGCAAATCGGCACGTAAAAATCGACTGCTAATCATTAGCGGACCGGAGTTCCGCTGTGGCGACCCCTAACCAGGAAAAGCCGAAAGACACAACAACAACAACAACAACATTTGATGTAGCTTAAATACTGGCTGCTATTAAGCATAACATTTTCTCGACATGATAGTACTAAACTTCAATAGCTCAGAAGAACTGAAATACATCTTGTTAATTAGTAGTTGTACACGATAGTAATGTTTTACTTTTAATGTAACTATTCATCAGTGGACATACACATAATGTAGCCATCTTAAATTTGTCAGGCAGAAATTTTGAGGGAATGAAATTTTTACTCTTTCTTGAAGCACCAATTTCATTGTCCGCTAAACCGTATACATTGTTACTTCTGAGATAGCAGATGCGCTCAGGCAGTTTGCATAGTACTGTCTACAATCAACTGCACCCTACTCCTTAGCATTAGTCAGTGCCAAGGGTAACTATGGCATCTCCCTCACACATAAGTACACACACACCTGAAGGAGGTTGGTCTCTCACTGATCAGTACTGTACTAGACTGGCAAAACCAACAGAACCAGCTTAAGGAAAGCAGGTAACTGGTTCATGAAACAGCCTGCAGTGCGTCAAAAGTCTTAATGCAAAAGATACTTTTGATATAAAAAGTTGTACATACCTTAATCTTCACACCTGACTAAACAGTCATGTTTGCAACAAGAGATATACATGATGTTTCAAAGCTATCTGACAGTATCTTCTGATCCAGTCTAACATCCGTGGCTGGCCTTATGCATAGATGAACTACGCAATCACCTAGGGCACTGTGCTACCCATTTCTGAGGGCACCTTTTCCCCGACTGTTTATTTTTTAGAGCAATATTTCTTTGCTCATTTTTGAGAGCATCTTTTCCCTGTTTGTTTATTTTTTAGAGCAATGTTTCTTTGCTCTAAAAAATAAATAAATAAATAAACACATTTCAAAAGAATAAAAAAATATCCCAGGAACACTGGGTGATCCAGGAGAGTGTGGCTTAGCTCCACTAATAAAATAAATGATGTTCCTAAATGTTGCAAGGTCATGGGAGTACAGATCTAGCAGCATTAAAATGTGGTGTGAAAGTGCACCTGAAGGAAGCATTTTTTTTTCTTGAAATCAAATCACTGGCTGAAGGAAGCTTTTTTATTAGGATAAGTAATGGAACATTCTGCAGACTTATGGACATTGAGGAGTGGTACAGTGAGTTACTATATTATTTTAAAATAAGATTGGCTGTAATCAATAAAATAATGTTTGAAAATATTTTGTCTTTGTGTAAAAACTGAGATGAGGGGATTAGTATGATGGTGATTTAAGCATTTTTACAATATTGCTGGAATTGATCACCCAGATATTTTAGTAGCATTTCTGACTTTGTGATTTGTGTGGATAGATACTTGAGGTAAGGTAAGTGTAGGAATGCTAGCAGTAAGCAGCCAGATATTTTGGGCAATATTCCTCTGGCTTTGTAATTTATATGGCTCAACTTTGATTGGCACACTTTAATGGGTCTCTGCTGACTTGTTTGTGTGGACTGTGTAGGTGAAACATTACATAACCATCAAACATAACTCTCAATGAATCAGGGACAAATCTCAATAGAACTGGTTTCAAATTAAGAAATAATCAGGGACACCTTTAAACTGTTAGTATTAGCAACTTAAGATAGTGACAGAATAAGACCATATGAGTTGATATACATTTATAAGAACTACCTAATTATTACTTATTAAGTGCAATTCATCAGCTTTTCTCTAAAAGTCACCATTTTAGGAGTGATTAAAAAAGACAGAAGACAGCTGAGAAGTATGTGTGGGGGTGAAATAATATCGCACAGCCACCAGATGATGTGGCTGTAACTACTGGGTGGGAGGAGGGTGGCTGAATGAAAGTAACTTATCCTCTCGTCATTTGCTGAGTTTAAACAGTCACTTTCTGGCTTAGCAGGACTAATGTGTAAATGTGGTAAGTAAAATGAACTACTTAACTAGACAGTGACATGCACAGACAGACAAAGCATACTTTCTGTGGCTCTCTTCTTTGGAGGGAAATGACTAGCTGCCTGCTGCTGCTTGCTTATTATTTTGATGTTGCAGGACTAATGTGATTATGTGAAACAGTGTGCAATATTTTAATGTGAGGCAACTGTTTGTTTGGAATAAAGGTGAAATACATGGTCATCCTCTTTTATCTTGATCTTACATCTGAACTGTATGTAGAAGTGGCTGTTACTGTTTGGTGGGAGTGGTCTGGATGAAAGTAACTCACCCTGTTGTCAGTTACACAGATTAACGCTCATACTTTGAAAATAAGGGCTAAATGTATCGGAGAACACCAAGACCTTCAGAACTTATGGGGTTGGATGTCCACATATACCTAGGCTGTATAATTTTGAAATGCGCTTAGTAACATCCTCTGCCCCTCTGCCATGAACTCCACCTAGTCTAAAACCAGCCCTGCTTAGGACTATGTTATTATTTCTTTACCACTTCTACCAAATCTCAGAGGCCACTGTATCATGTGTTGGGCTGGGGACAGTATAGTCATTATATCTTTAACTTTCTTCACAAAGATTAGAATGGTGTAGGTCCACAGGTTGGTACTAGGCTATCAGCCCTAAGGCCTATAAATGCCTAGCCATAACAATTCCCTGGCTATTTCTTCCCACAGTATTTACTTCCTTGGACTCCTGTCTAGCAGGGCGACTGACGTGATCCCCAAGGTGAAATTCCTTTCTCCCATCCAATCGTCAAGATTCCATTTGAAGAGGTCCAAAGAGACGCTCTGCTTGACATGTATGGGCAGTCTATTCCAGTTGTGATGACAAGTCTTAGATCCCTGGAGTGTGTGGCTCTGAGGGATTGGGATTTCTTTAAGTGTAGCATGTCCAACAGCTCTGGGTTTGACATGGCCTTGTATGTTAAGCAGAGATTGCCTCCGAGTAGACGATATGCGACAAAGTATAGCTGGAGTTTTTTAAGGCGGTCAGCATAGGGCATCTGCTTTAGGCCTGTGATTCTTTTAGTGAGGTATTTTTGCGGCCTTTCCAGTTGTTGCAGATGTCTTGAGAGGTACATACCAAATGGGGCATTGTATTCTATAATGGATCTAATGAGGGATGAGTACAGTGGGACAATGACCTCCTTTTTTCTGGATAAAAAGCCCTTAGTGATGAGGTGGGCCACATAGAAGGATTTCCTGACTGTTGTGGCAATGTGGTTATCGAAGATGAGACCACTGTCCACCTGTGTCCCTAAGTCTCTTATCACACTTTCGGTGTTTAGTGTACTGCCACCTATGTGGTAATTCACGGGTACTTGTTTATTCCCAAAGGGGATAACTATACATTTCTTGGCATTGAGCTTGAGCCCATGGCTCTGGCGCCAAGCATCTGTTTCTGGAAGGCCCTTTTGTAGAGTATCCACATCATTTGGGGATTCAATAATGGCTCCCAGTTTGGAGTCATATGCAAACTTTGTTAGCCAGAGTCCCTTAGTGTTGGCCTGTACTTCAGAGAAGTAGATGCCAATCAAGAGCGGTCCCAGGACTGAACCCTGAGGTACTCCACTTGTTGCTTGTCTTTAGCTGGATTTGGAGTCAGCAGTGTGGGTTCTGTCAGTAAGCCAATTGGCAACCCATCGAGTGACGTAGGGATTAATGCCCAGCTTAGTAAGTCTACCTATGATTTCAGAGTGGGGGATGGTGTCAAAGGCCTTGGCGAGGTCCACATAGGCTGTGTGGATGGCCTTACCCTTGTCCACATCTTTGGAGACTGACTTCTTCGAGTCAATCAGGTTCAAGAAACAAGACCAGCTCTTCACAAACCCAAACTGGGTGGGGCCCAGTGTTTGAAGGTTGCCAATGTCTTTGTTTATATAAGTTCCATGATAATACATTCCATGGCCTTGCAGATCAGGCTCGTAAGACTGATTGGGGTGGTAGTTCCCGGGATCCAAGGTGGATCCCCCCTTGTGGACTGGGATAACTGCAGCTGTGCGCCACTCAGTGGGCATGAAGTCTGAGGTGAGGCTATGATTAAATATGACACTTAGGTGAGGTGCCAGTTCATTTTGTAGTTCATGTAGTACACAGCCCAGGATGTCATCTGGTCCCATGGATGCTGTACTCTTAGCTTTGGAGAGTGCGTTTTTACCTGTGTGGCCATTATTACCGGGATTTCGCAATCTTCCAGTATTGAGATGGCCCATTTAGGGAGTGAGAGGGGGGTGAAGTTGGCACTGAATTGATCTGCCAGGATATTGACAATATCCTTGGGATCAGTATATTTAATGCCATTCTGTTGTAGCTCAGAGCAGATCTAGCATTGCCATTTAGATTCTTGACATAGTTATAGAATGTCTTGTGGTTGTCTTTGGAATCTTTGGCAATTTTATTTTCAAAACTAGCTTTGGAGTATTTTATGCGGGATCTCAGCTTCTAACTGAGGCTGGTAAGGGAGTTTTTTGCATCCTGGGATTTTCCTCTTTTCTGCAACAGTTTATTTATGGCATGGGACCACCATATTGGCTTCCTTTTTTTTTTTTAAGGACAGTATCTTGGGTCTATTTGGGATGGCATGATTCATGCATGAGTGGATGTGCTCATACAGTGCCTTAGTGTAGGATTCAGCAGTCAAATTTTCAGCTCCCGTCTGCATGGGTGTCAAGACGTTTGTCACTTCTGACTTGAGTAGCATGAAGTTGGCTTTGGAGAAGTTTTTTATGGAGATTTCCTTACTGGGGGGGTGGGGGTGGGATGTGGATGTTATTGGTGATTAGCTTATGGTCAGACCTGACCTACGAGGGGGGTGACCCTAGGTGTGGAGCTTCAATTTCCCATGTTGGTAATAACCAGGTCTCGGATATTGCAGCCCCTGGTGGGACTGTGGACTAGTTGATCCAGGGCGTTGGAATTTATGAATTCCAAGAACCGTTGGGCAAAGGTGTTGGTACACGAGTAGTTTTCCCAGTTAATGGCAGGGTAGTTGAAATCACCCAGTATTAGGGTGCTCTGTTGTATCTTAATGTTTTCCAGTATGTTTAGAAAGGTGTAGTAAGAATCTTGGGACATGGTGGGGGATCTGTAGCAAGTTACAATTTGGATTGCAGTCTTACCCAGTATTAGTTGCACCTGGAGAATTTCAGACACATTGTGTTGGGCAACTAGCCTGGTGGTGTGAATATCCTTGGTGAATATGGACACTCCTCCACCTTTAGTGTTTTGGTCCTGGTTTGGTGGCCGAAAAGTGTTGAAAGAGTTGTAGCCTGGTATTGCAGGGGTGCTCTCTGGAGCCTTGAACCAGGTCTCAGTTACTGCACAGATATCGATGTTCTCCATTTTTAGGAGTGCCTCGAGAGAGTGCATTTTGAAGTTTAGACTTGTAGCATTACCTTCAGAATTTGCATGCTTGTACCTGTTACGGTGTGGTTTTATCATTTGATCTTTGCCTAAAGAAGGCACTATAGGGGTGGCAAGAGCCTTAGCCAGTAACCTGAATCCCAGGGATGACAGGTCCATACCATCTCTGGCAAAGCATCGTGGTCTGTCGATCATGTCGTCCCAGGCAGACAGATACTGGATCCCCTTTGAATGACACCAGAAGCTTAGCCAATTGTTGAAGTCAATCATTTTGTCCTTATATTGTGGTATCATTCTGGGCGAAGGCAGGATGCTACTCAGAGCTAGGGTCACTGATGATCATCGAAGGTCACTATAGCTTGTACAGCAGCACTGTCCTGATTCTAGAATTAACAAGCTGTAAACATTAATGTAATCATTTTATTTTCATTTTCCACAAACATCTGGTGTATATACAGATGCTTATCTTTTCTGAGGGGGGGGACTGAATAAGCGTATTGTTTATATATGGCTGACAGCAAATATGTTTTGTTCTGTTTGTCTTTTCAGTTTTGTCTACATCTAACAGCAGAAGGGTACACAGAAGGTGGCCACTTTTGGAGGAAGGGGATGCAGAGACATGCTGTATATAAGTATGAGAGCAACAACTTGAAATATCACTGTGGGCATTTAAGCCATACTTTTAACCCCAGTTTAACATAAGAGGGGCATACACAGAAAGTGACTGCCTATCTTGGGGTGGGGTGGGGGCAGGTACTTTTCTCAAGTACACAAATCCATAAAGGAATTTGCTTTCTCAAGTTTATTTTGAATTGTGAAGTAGTGTCTGGTCAGCTTTGAGCATCAAAAAGTTGGATTTAATTAACTTAGTCCTTCCTTGAAACAAAATGAACAAAACTGAAGCTCTTTTCCATATGCATGATTTTTGTTCATGCCATCACTGGACCAAAAGGTTGGTAAAAAGTTCTAAAAATGCACCTTAAAGCATGTAGATTTTATTTATATATATATATATATATATATATATATATATATATATATATATATATATATATATAAATAAAACTCCTTGTGTGCGGAGCCCCCTGCTTAATGTAGTTATTACAGGGTAGTCTTGGTTAGTTAGGATGTGCTGAATGGATGCAGGGGAAAAAAAAAACAAAGTTTAAGAGTAAGACTGAATTAGTTTCACCATAGTTCTTGTTCAGGCACTCAAACTTGATGTCACAATACAGAGCACTGAATTATTTACAAAGGGGGGGAAGCAAAATGGTGATGTAATTATGAGATATAAATGAAATGAGGGGTTAAAGACTTAAGGTAGGCATGGTAGGTAGGTGAAGACAGAGTGAAAGTTGGTAACAGAGCAGAGGAGAGCAGAGTTATAGTAGAAAAAGAAGGAAGAAGCAACCATGTTATACTTATCCTGGAGATGTACAGCTAAGGAGCCAAGATGTTGAGAGGTGTTTTCTTAGATGTGTTTTGAATGCCTTTTGGTTTTCAAGATCCCTGAAAGGATGTGGGAGGGCATTCCAGAGATTAGCTACAGAGTTGTATAAGAAGGCTCCAGATGCATTTTGGACTTTAGTGATGGAGAGAGTGGCAAAAAAGCTAGCTGGAATTTTGTAAATAATTACATGTCATTTATGAATATCAACATGATTTCTATAGAACTGCGACAAAGGGAGATACTGCCAGCACAGCTGTCTGTAATTTTGTAAATAGTTATGTGTCATTTCTGAATGTCAACATGCTTCATGTAAGATGCTTGAGTTACAAATTGAATATCATGTATACTTCAAACTAGGTTTGTGCAGACGTATGTTGAAAAAATATTTTATAAAGTACTGAGCTTAAAGAAGTATCCACAATGTGCCCTGCTGGAAGAGAACAGAAATGTATGTACACTATTGTAACTGTTTAAATGTATATATTTTAACAGTGGAAACAGGAACACAGAAGGTTACCTCAGTCTAGTAAATTTCAAAAAAAATTATTTTATGGCAGCAAGGAGACACAATGTCTGTGCCGAGAAGCTATCTGTATTGTCTTGGAAGTGTTTTATTGTTTTATGACATCCATTCTCTGCCAAAGATCTGAGGTCTATGCATTTTTATAGGTAGATGATAAATGTTACCAGCTGCCATCAATGGTTGTTTTGGGCCTGGGGACTAGAAGTCAGACGACAAGAAATGATGTCATCCTGCAAGCTAGCCCAGCAGTAATATTTGAGATATGAATCTGAGAACTCTCTGAGAGAGACACAACATTCTGTATTGTCTTTGACCTGGCAACGTCAGCTAGGAAATCCATTCTCCACATCTGCCTCTCTTTAAGTAAGTTAACTAGGTATAGTAATTCTCTTAGATATAGTCAGGAATATTGCAAAGCTTAGCTTACACATTTTTTCTTTCTTTATTTGAGACTGCCCTGCAATGTTGTTTTAAACATTTCCTGTTATTTTGAACTCTGTCACTGTGAATATATATTTAGTATTGTCTTGTTCTTTTATTTATTATTAAATACATGTAAACATTTCATTGTGGCTGATCTATGTAGAGATATGTAAGTTCTTGATCTGGTGACACTGTGGTGACTCTGTGGGCGACTCCTAATAGCCTTGCTCTTGGTCAAACTATCATTTGTATTGATAGTAGCATTACACAGTAAGATTGGACACCCTTTGTTAAGGGTCTTAAAGTAGCTCATAAGGGGTTCTGGTGGCAGTGATAACTACCTTATAGTCTGGGCAGAAGGAGTCATGGCTAGTAAACCTGTGCCAACCTTTCCCAGGTGTGTGTGTGTGTGTGTGTGTGTGTGTGTGTGTGTGTGTGTGTGTGTGTGTGTGTAAAAAAACAAGCCTCCAAGAGTGTGAGTGTATGTGTGTGTGTGTGTGTGTGTGTGTGTGTGTGTGTGTGTGTCAGGGACATGAAGCACTGGTTGGACAGAGAGTGTTGGAAGACTTGGCTTCGAACCCTGGCTAGCAGTCTGTAGAACATTATAAATGTGTTAAACAGGAGGAACCCAAGTATGGAACCTTGTGGCAATCCTATAATAATATGTAGGAATGAAGAGTACTCCTGCTGCCAGTTGGCTGCTTAGAATTTATCTGTTAGCTAGCTGTTAAACCAGGACAGGGTGGAGGGGGGAGACACCCAAGGAGGAGAGTTTTAGTAATAGTTTATGGTGAGATACAGTGTTGAATGCTTTGGGCATGTCTAGGAATAAGGATGATAGTAGGTTTCTGATATTTCTGTTTTTATTGATGATATCAGCAAGTGAAACAGGTTAGTAGTGGTGCTATGGGAAGAAACCCATGTTGTGTGGGGTAAAGAAAATTGTTGATAGCAAGGTATTCAAGTAACTGAAATGGATACACTTTTCTAATACTTTAGATAATGGTGACAGGATGGCTATTGGTCTGAACTTGGAGTAGTCAGCAGATGGACCTCCATTAAGAACAGGAAGCATATATGCCTTCTTTCAAATGGCTGGGACATGAGTTTCTAGAGTGGATCTGGTTATTAGTAAAGATATTGGATATGACAGACCTTCAACTGCAATTTTTAGGAATTCAGGAGGAAGGCTATCTGTAGCAGAACTTGTAGCTTTTAGTTTTAGAAGATATTTTATTATGGTGGAGGTAGGGAAAGGCTTGAGTTAGAAGCAAGCTTCCATAGGGTTTTGTTGGTGGGGGTTTGGTTTGATGGTGGGGTTGACTTTGATAGGTGAGGCTACAGCTTGAAGGAAGTATTTATTAAATTTATTAATGACTGTTGATGAACAGTCTTCTGGGGAGGGAGTGGATTGTCGACACTCGCCTGGATTTAATAAATTTTGGACCACTGACCAGAATATTTTAGGATTATTTTGAGATGCCTGCCATATGTTAAGGTGATGGAGTTTTTTTCAAGCCATGCACTATGTTTGGTTTTATTTCTTATCTTCCTGTAGTGTAGATATTTTTACTGGGGATTGTTTGTGTGCCATGCTTTCCAGGCTTTGTCTCGAAGCACCATTAGTTGCCTACTGTTTTAGACAGCTAAATTGTTGGATTATGTTTAACCCTTTTTTTCTGAGAAGCATGTACATGCAGTGTATTGGTAAAGGTTTTATTAAATTCAAGTATGGTTTCACCTAAAGGAATATTTTTTTTTTTAACGTATTCCAATTGCATTGCTTGAGAGTGCAGATGAAACAGTCTACACTAAAATTGGATAGGTAATGCACATTCTTGTATGTGTGATGTTTTACTAGACTGTACACAAGCTTGTTCACAAAACTTGGCAGTCACTTCTGTTCTCATACAGTGTGTCACAGTTATAGACACTATTGGGTTTAGTTGAGACAATACAGTCTAGAGTAGAGGCCTTAGAGGTGGGCTTCTTTTAGTTTGTTGGCATACTGATGAGCCGAAAGAAACCCTACAGGTTAATACTAGTAGTGGGGGTATCAGATACAATTTGGGCCTAGTTTATGTTCAGGTCCCCAAGGCTGATGGTTTGTTGGGGTATACTGATAGATGCCCAGGATAGTAAGTTCTCTGTTGTGCTGATGTTAATGCCAGGAGGAATATATGCAAAACTATGATAGATTTGGTCTTACAAGAGTTTTTCTTGACTAAGGCAATGAGAAATAGCAGAAGCTTATTTGTGATGGTTTCTAGTACAAGGTTGAACCAGAATGAAATAAGTTTTGTTAAGAAATTGAAAAAATGCAATGTACCTTACTATAGAATGAAGCAACTAGAGGGAGATGATTTCACTTGGGTCATGGGACAGAACACTGGTTTTGAATTTTGAGCCAGAAAGGTTACAGTAGCTGGAGAAAAAATGAGATGAGGGGAGGACCAATCAGGTACTTCAATGGAAGGCAATTATTTCCCCCACAGATGTTTTTTCACCAAAAACTATCAAGACGGTAAAATCTTTATGGATACAAAGACAAGGTCTTTGAATTCTTAACTACTTGAGGTAAGTCACAGCATTTAATTTCATTGTTCTGGGCTTCATTTGCTTTTTCCAGGGAAATATTACACGTCTAGAGTAAAAATATGCCAAACTGTTAATTTAACTTCACCTTATGATTCCATAAACATCCAAACCCCAGCCAGAGAGATCAAGTGATGTCACCCTCCCCACCCCAAACCATTCCCAATGTACCACCCTAGTTTGTTTCAATAATAGGCAACAAAATGCCCAAAGAATGCAAAGTCCTCTCCCCAGAGCTTTTGAAGGGCCATATGGCTCTCATTTTCCCAAATATGTAACAGACCTCTGATGCAGGGAGGCATTTGATGAGCCCCACCAGACAGATGTCATACCTCAGAAAGAAATGGACCACAAAACCATCGATGATATCCCACCCTCAATCATGTATGTACATACCTATGTATGTATACATGTATAAGCAGATCCACACACTGTAGCTTTTCACTATGCTTCATTCAGGAAAACAGTTTGTAGAATGCCCAAAATGGCAGCTGAAAGGTACATCATGCAGACTCAAGATTAGAGAAATATCCCTCACAATCCCTGGAAACTCTTTAGTGAAACTGTGGACAAATCCTTACTATGAGAACACTGTTCACAGCACTAAAATCTTCAGAAGTGTAAGTGATCATACACAGAACAGAACTGTAAGCTCATTTTGGTAAATTTTTATAGTGCACTTACCAAAGTATCAGCTGATAGCTGTAGCACGCAGAGCATATCTACTTTATGTAATCCCACACAATTCAAAACACGCCAGATATGTACTTAATATGCATGTATACATAGCAGTATCACTTTAAAGTTGTTACCCATAATGCTAATTGCATGCAGTGTATCATGTGGTCTTCCACATTCTTCAGTTGCTACCATGTTAGTAAACCATTAATACATATCTATATGACTCAATTGTGTGTGTTTGTTACAAAAACAGTATGGTAGTTACAGCTGTACAGAAAAGAACTAGAGAGATATCTGATATGTGTCAAGCATGCAGACTACAGAAACTGAATGCCTGTTATAAACAGTGAACAAAAACAAAGTACCAAAAAAGACACAATTTAAAGCCTCAAGAGAAAAAAAGTATTTCCCAGAACACTGTGCATCACCTACACTGCGTCAACCAATACCATGAAATGGCAAGTACTTCAAATGATTGATTTTACAGTCGTATTTTATGCCATGATGAAACAGCCTTTGAACATTTTCACCCACTGCCGTTACAGCCCATGCAATCTGCAGAGTCATGTTAATGGCTCATGATCTCACAGTGTCAGCGAACATTTTCTATTTGGTAGTGAGAATGCCGTAGAGGTGTGTGAAGCAGACATTAACAGAATTAGCAGTCTAGAGTGCTAGTCACACACACACACACACACACACACACACACACACACACACACACACACACACACACACACACACAAGGAACTCTCCCTACTCTTTTTGAAATGGTGCTGTGAGATCTTCTGCATCCACCTGAGCTACCACCAATTCAAACAAATGGGGCCTTGATTTAACATTTCATCCGAAGGATGACACACTCAGGAGTGCTACAGGGTTTTGATTCTTGGAAAGCATGGCCAGGGTTAAAAAAGGCTCTGTGGGTTCATTAGCCTAGAAATCACCACTGAACCTATATGCGGACAGTCAACAACAATAACATACTATCAGTTGTCTAATCCTTTCTGCATATGATGTAAATACTTTTTAAATGAACAAGCCCCTTCATAAATATTTAACATGTTTATTCACTTATGTGATTTCCATTTCTATCATCTCAGTTTCATACTTTTCATTTTCTAGATTTATCATATTGTCACATATACACTGAAGCATGTTAGCCATACTTTGCAGCTTTTCTGTCTGAACTTCTGTTAAAAATGGGTTACCAGCTCAGTCTTTGAAAAACGATGAATGGCTAGTTCTCCTTTATTTTCAGAGCATGTTTGTAGATGCTCTACTATCTGGTAATCTCTGATGGCGCCCAGAGGACATAGCGGAAGCACACTACAACTGGAGATGCACGACCTTCAACAATGGCGCACTTGTGTCCTTCCTGCAATAATGTCACCACTCATAGGACATAAAGCAGAAAAAACTGACACTGTATAGCAGACAATGTAAAGTCAAAACTTTTTTTTTTGTATCGTATACCACATCTGCATACTTGTCAATACTAATGCCAAATTTATTAATTATATAATAATAGATACACAAAAGACCTTGTAAAAATAACAATTGAACATGGCATGTTGATGCTATTAATAACAGGGTATAGAGATAACATTTTACTGTTTATTAAACTAAATTAAAGCATACTGTTTAAATTGTTTTAAATATGCCAACAAAATAAATCAGTTACAAACTCACTATGCCTATCCTGCCATTAATGTGAACCATTACTATTTCATTCTACATCATAAAAGGAAAAAAAAAAACACTTCTCAGAGTCAGATATGTTTCAATGTCCCACCCAATCCAGGGACACGTGGAAGTTGTGAGTTAATACAGATTATTAAACATACAACCAAGGCCTAGCCCAACTTCTTAGCTGCCACAGAGCAATAGCTGTCTAGATTAAGTGGCTTGCTCAGCAGGCAAATGGAGGCGGTAATAGGCCTGACCTACAGAAAGCAGCCCATTAACAGTTCACACTTTATCTCTACTGTCAGCTAACATGCATTTATTAGCTAGAGAAACATCATCATCATCATGCTTTTAGTGCAAGCCTTGTCAAGTAAGGTTATGCATTTGAATGATAACATTTGTTTGACTTATTTGCAAATAACAGTAGTGAAAGACATACTGATAACATTCTTTTCTGAAGGTATGACTTTTGGGAAACCCAACACAATTACTGACACAAAGCAACCAATCAGGTAATGTGCTGGTAACAACATGCATAAGCTGAGGGTAGTACAAACAAAGTGCAAAAAATATGTGCAAGTCTTTAACTTTTATCTACTTGTAACAGAGCCAAAAGCTGCCACTGAATACAAACATCTCACTTTAAATTCATTTCACAGGGATCATACGTTCCACATAATCTTCCCAGAAGGAGATGAAGCACTTTAAAATGTGCACATGGAGAATGAACCCTGCAAGTACTGCTGGAGCAAATAGGGTGATGTGTACAACCACAAAAATTATTTTCAATACTTGTCTCATACTGCAAATGCATCTCTAATTAATCTTGCCAAAATTCCTGTATAGTGACATGTTAAAAAAATAAAAATAAAACAAAAAAATGTAACCTCCTAGTGGAAGACATGTTAAAGATAAAAGGCCTCAGGTCTGAAGGAAGCTCTTGAACTCGAGTTGTTTTGAAGTGTACTGATGACCTTCTGAAGCAAGTGTAAGTAAGAAACACTTGTATTGGAGAGTATAAGCCTCCTTTCCATATACAATACCAATTTATTTGGTTTTTGATGCAAAAAGTGTTTTTTTTTTTTTTTTTTTTTTTTTTTTTGCTAAGGATGTCTCTCTCAAATACTTCTCATGGGTGAAAATTCCTGTCAAGACAACATGAAAAGCTGAACCCACAGTGGTTTGCTACCTAAATTAATGTACAGATTACTGTATTTCCATGCCAAATATATCAGTAGGTGTTTCTTATCTCCTAGAAAGGCAAGTTGTCAACTAGTTGCAGGTATAACACCTTGTACTAACAATTAACACACAGTGCTGTACTACTGAAACTAAACTGTATGTAAGAAGCTGGCCTCCTAAAGTAGTACACTGTTTTAACTCATCCATAATGCAAATGTGACCAGTGAAACTATCAAAAAAAAGTCACATATTGTAATCTTTGTTTTCTGTAAAATCATTTACTACCTAAATATAAACAGTATAACTTAATATAACTAATTATAAAACAAAAAAAATCTTAGAAAATGAACAATATATCTTAAGGTATTTTATACGCAATATTTTAGGAAGAATAATGTACTAAGTACCTAGCTCTCAACTTTCCCTGATTTTGGAGACTGTTCTTCATTTTGCCTCATATTTTTGTCTGGTACTCATAAAATTTGTGTTTTTTTTTTTTGGCAAATCACTGAGGATTGCAGTTACTAGATAAAAACATAATTTGAGTTTCAGACTTCATATCCTTCAGGAAATGCATGCTAATCCAAAACCTGTTACTTTAGCAATTTATAAGACAAATATTTAAATTCTGTCCCCGATTTTGGGTTTTTGCCCCATGTTATTTTTTGTGTCTGTCCCTGATTCTTGTCATAACAGGTTGAGAGACTATAGACTGCTAAGAGGTGACCTTCATCTGGCATACAAGGCATCCTCCAACTCATTACTGATGGATTTATTTCACATCAATTCAAATAGATCAGAAATACCTGGTCTAGGGATCTAAACCTCTTCTGCAACATCAACAGAATGGTTTGGAGGGACAGGTACATCTCACACAAGATACATCTGCTGTGGAACAGACTCCCCACTCACAAAAACAAAATCTATCCTTGTCCACACTCAAGTGCAACTTAGATCTTTTTTGTTGTGTCTTTCGGCTTATCCCACTTAGGGGTCACCACAATGGAACTCCGGTCCGCTATTGTTTGGTAGTGGATTTTTATGTGCCGAGTTACCAGCCCTGACACACAACCTTCAATGAAGGCGTGCCCATTCACGCATGCCTCCACACAGAAGACACTCTAGCTGAGAATCGAACGCGACAACGTCTTGCTGTGAGGCGACAACACTATCGCAGCAACTTAGATCTATGAATGGGAAATACAAAATTTACCCCAGGACTGCCCCCTGTACTACTAACGGACACAAGCAGCTCCTAAATGTTTTATCCAGACCATGGGTCCTCCTCAGTTTATCTATGGCATGATCTCTGTTATTTCTATTAGGGGTAATATATAATTACTGTCCATGGGATGGGTAAGGCTAATCTATAACCAAATGATATGGGTTATTTCAAGCATAAAAAGGGGAAACTGGTCAGGCTTAAGACAGCCTAGTGCTTACCTATGACCCTGAACCTATGACAGGTATGATTACGTATACTGGGAAAGAGAGCAGTTCTAATGATATTTCCTTAACCCTGCATCATCTGGCATGTGTAACATTGTACATCAGTTCACATTCCTGCCTCTCAGCTCTTGGCTCTCTGATTCATTTTCTGCATGTGTTACTTTGTACAGAATCTGATTACCCTCCCCGTTTCAAGTGTCCCATTGTCTGGTATTTAACTTTCACATCCCACACACATTATTAGGTGAAAGGATAAGCCTAGAAAGCAGCAAAAAGTGTATGTAAACAGACAGGCATCTCAGCAGCCTTATATGCCCATTGCATGCTGGGATATGCCCCAGCTCCTCTGCTACCCTTGATATCACATAGTGGGCATCAGAAAATGAACTAACAAATGCATCATCTGGAGCTCTGACTTGCTCATGTTCATGTTCTCTCTCTCCCACTTATCAATTAGATTCCAGTTACCAGTATACAGTCTGAAAACATCTCAATCAGCACAACTAGCTTTTAAATTACTATTTACTTCTAGAAACCATTATGAAACTACTTAGTTTTGTAATGCACAACTTTAAAGTTACCAAGATATTACTGTAATTACCCAAGTGTAATGCTGATTTGTGTCAGCCAAAGCTGCTTTCTACATTCACGTCTCATTCCCACTTACTAATGACTGTGACCTTTCTTAACACAGGTACCATAACAACAGGACGAGTGGGTGTTTATATACCAAAAGCGCTGCTTACTTCATACTGGGAGTGTGTGTTCTGCAGGGAATTATACACGAGCATGGGAAGTTCACCAGCAGGCTGCCAGCTTTGCTGTTGAGTGCAGCCTCCTGAAATGAATGACATACCTCAAACAGAAATGGCATTTCTTACTCGACGGATGCTTTAATGAAGGTTGTCACAAACTGTTTAGTTACAAGAATTATTATTCTACCTTAAATTTACTGGATCTTTCTGCATTTTGGAAGAAAAAAAAAAACAAGAGTACCAAATCCTTCTTAACAACAACTTTACAACTGAGTTACGTAAATCTTCATAAGTACAGTTACTTGTCAACTGTCTAGCATAGTCTGGTCAATAAATATGAAAACACTAGGGAACAGGCACATTCCTTTTGTAAAAGACTACTATCCTCCAATTTCAAATGCTAAAACCAGTTATTTAGAATCTTAAAGCTTACGTCTTACTAATGCAATCACTCTGAAAGACACCCATTATTTAAACTATTATTATTGGACTTTAGAAATTATTGCCATTCTACCTACATGACTCATTCTATCAAGAAAAAAATTTACTAACATCTGAACTCTGAAAAAAATCTAGACACAGAGATATCAACACTTTTGGAAAGTACTTATTTTTCTTGTCTTTAGTGATATTAGCAACTTCTATGGGTGGCCGCAGTGTTGCAGCGGTTAGCATTGACGCCTCACAGCAAGAGGTTCTCCGGTTCAATCCTCGGCTGGGGTGCCCTCTGTGCAGAGTTTGCATGTCCTCCCTGTGGTTGCATGGGTTTCCTCCCACATCCCAAAGACATGCTGTAGGTGGATTGGACAACTGGCCCTAGGTGAGTGCGTGCCTTCTGTGGAAGGTTGGGTGCTGAGCTAGCAACTCGACACCATAAAACTCCACTGCTAATCATGAGCAAACAGGTGATCTGCTGTGGTGACCCCTAACTGGGAAAAGGAAAAAGAAGTGGTAATAGCCACTTCTGCTCACACTACTAAAATCACGATGATACTGAGTAGAATCCAGTGGCTCACTAATACCTCTCAACTGCCTAGATTTTCACAGAATGTTCAGATTTTTGCCTCATACATTTGGTCTGTTCCTTTATTACAGTAATATCTTGGTAACTTTAAAGTTGTGCATTACAAAACTAAGTAATTTCATAATGGTTTCTAGAAGTTAATAGTAATTTAATGCGAACTGATGTACAATGTGACACATGCCAGATGAGTCAGGACACTAGATCCTTCCCAGTTCGGCTTTGTCAAGGGCAGATCCTGCCTTTTGAACCTGGTTGACTTCTTCGAAACAGTCACCAGTCACCAAAGCCATAGATGAAGGGAAGGTAGTCCACACAGCCTATCTGGACCTTGCAAAGGCATTTGACACAATACCCCACTCGGGCATCATAGACAAGATATCCAGCTTAAATATAAACCCCTATGCCACAAGATGGGTCGCAAACTGGCTCAAAGACAGAACCCACAGAGTGAGAGTTGCTGGAGACATGTCAGACTCAAAACCGGTCACAAGTGGCGTACCACAGGGTTCTGTCCTGGGACCACTCTTGTTCGGTATATACTTTTCCGAGGTACAGGCAAACGTGGGAGGACTATGGCTCACCAAGTTCACAGATGACTGCAAACTGGGCGCCATAATCAACTCTCCAACTGACACAAACATCCTTCAAAAAGGTCTCACAGAGACAGATAACTGGTGCCAGCGCCATGGTTTAAAGCTAAATGCCAAAAAATGTATAGTCATACCCTTTGGCAAAAACAATGTGCCCACAAATTAACACATAGGTTGAAACCCATTAAGTACAGAGAAAGTTATTAGGGACCTGGGGACCCAAGTTGATAGCAATCTCTCCTTTGAAAACCACATTGCCAAAGTGGTTAGAAAGACCTTCTACATAGCACACCTCATCAAGAAGGGTTTCACATCTAGATCAAGAGAGGTAATCGTGCCCCTTTATTCATCCCTCATCAGGCCCATCATAGAATACAATGCCCCTTTTGGGATGTACCTTACCAGACACCTGCAGCAATTAGAAAGACCCCAAAAGTATCTCACCAAGAGGATCAAGGGTCTCAAACAGATGCCATATGCTGCTCGGTTAAAAAACTCCAGCTCTACTCAGTTGCATACCGCCTACTTCGAGGCGATCTATGCCTGACATACAAAGCTATGTCAAATCCAGAATTAATGGACATGCTCCACCTCAGTAAATCTAAATCCCTTAGAGCCACACGCTCGAGGGACTTGAACCTCAGCACAGAAATAAATAGAACTTGCTGGAGGGACAGGTTCATAACCCAGAGGCTCCCTTCGCTCTGGAATAGAATTCCAGTTCATGAGAGGCAGAGCACCTCACTGAATCTCTTCAAGAAGAATCTCGATAAGTGGATGGGGGATCATAGGTTTGTCCCAGGGATTACACCCGTGTCACTATTAGACAGAGGCACAGTAAACTAAACCTTAAAAAGGGCACAGTATACTCAAATCAAGGGGTGGTGTAAGCCATACAGAATCGGGGCTAGGCTTATAATTGCCCCAGGGCAGATAGCCTAGTATGAACCTATGAACCTATGGTTTTCTGACAAATCACTGAGGACTGAAGTTACTAAATAATGACATATAGTCGAGTTTCAGAAAATACATGTTAACACAAATCACAATATTTAAAAAGTGTCCCTGTTTTGGGGCCTTTATCCTTCAGTATTTTAGGCTTTGTACAGACTTCTTACTCTAAAAGGTTGAGAGGAATGCACTCACTATGTTCTAAAATAATACAACATTCAGTGCAAATTTTCCCTGTCAAAATGGTACACGTTAGATGTTTCTGCAAGAAAACAGTACTGCATGTACCTTTATGTAGTGGGTGGTTACTCCCCCTTACCTAAATGTAACAGCAGGACACACCACAATTGAGGACAGGGGCAACTTTTGATGAGGAGTTGCTCTTTTTGAAGCCTGATGACATAACAAGGTATACAGCTCATATCAAAAGTGGGGTTACATCAGTGCATGCCACAGCAATCGATTTCTGAGGTAAACTACTGCATCAGATAAACTAGGAAGGAGTGCTAATTAGTTTGACTTTACTTAACATGGCAATTTCTCCTTCAGTAATCTGGAAGAACTATCACTGTTCACTCTTCCATTTCTTCCTAGAAGAATAAAGGGAGAAAAAAAAAACAACTAAGCCTAGAAGTTAATTTCACAAACTCAGGCAATCTTTACAAAGAATGAGAACGGTAAAAAACTTAATGCCGCAGGCATCTGTTATGGAAGAACTTTTAGCAGGATCAGCATTATCAGGGGATCACCAGAAAGGTACACTCATGGGGACATCTGAAAGAGCCCATACTGTCAGTATTGTCTGCCCCCTACCACATCCACAATCACCATCTCTCAATCTTTTCTACAATCCAACACTCCCACCCTCTCCATCCGTCTCCTCTTACGGTCTAATCCCCCCCCTTTCTTCTTACCTTTCCCAGCATATACATGTACCCTTACATTTCTTTAGTTTGCTCTTGCACAAATAACGCTTCTCTACCAAACCACAAATATATTTACTACCATGTAGTTGCTATGTTACAAACGTATGCAGTCATACAGATGTCCAGCATCCACAGTCTGCTTAAACCTATATTCATATCAATACTGGTTACATATTGCATTTTAAATTTCTGACAGTCTTATCATTGCCAACAGCAATCCATATGGGTCTTAGACATAAAGTAAGCAAAAGTTTAAGACGCTTTCATAAGATATTGTCTTCCCCATATAAACACACACAATGTAATCAAGCAAATTGTCATACGCTACACAATGAAAGTATTTATTAACTACAATGCCCATGCATGAAAAATATTTTAAAGTCAACATTAACCAGTAAAAGTTCAGCAAGCTAGCAAGTGATTGTTAGCAAGTGATTCTTAGTCCTACTGATTAAAACTACTTATAGGAACTTGCAAACACAGACTATTGTTTAAAACACAAGCTATTTAATCAATTACTGTGGCTTATTATCTTCTATTTGAATCTTGGCATCATGTGATTCGAGGAAACGATACTTACGACCAGTGTCTTATTTACATTTTACACGTGCATGGATAGTTATGGTTTTGTCCCGTGTCCCTCACTGACAAGGGCGACAGGTGCTAACTGAGGTTTCTTTTTGGGGATAAACTCTCAGCTATGCTTGTAAGGGCCCTAGGGCCATTAGCCTAGTAACCTTCTACGATCCTATGATCCTGTTTCTGCATGTCCCAGGGTTTTACAAGTCATTCACTTCTGCATACACCACTGTCATGTTAGAGTCACATTTGTCAGAGCGTAGGGTCCTTACAGCAGTTGTAACATCAAGGGTCATGGCACTTGAAAGACAATAAATTTTCACCTTCTCCTTGTCCAGTCTTGTGAGTGATAAGTCAGTGTGTATTACACTAGTATCACCTATTAAAGGAATACTTCTGCTGCTGCTGTGGTTCAGAATGGTACATTTGGAGTGTTGGTTGACTCTTTACTGTACCTATGCATGACTGGCCTGAATTTTGCTGAGAGCTAATCTTATTTTTAAAAGGCTATGGGAGTGATTCTTTTACAGAGTCAGCATAGGACATTTTGGTCTAATTAATGAAGGATTGTGGTGGAGGTGTATGACTCTCATAAATATTACATCATGCAAAGCTCATTGGGGATTGGCATAATGTTTAAGGTTTATACTTCTCTGACACAAGGTACATGGTTTGATTCTCACCTTTGCGGGAAATTGGCTAGGCTTAAAAAGGCTCAGAAGGGCAGCTAGCATAGTACTTACCTATGGATATAACTATGAACATATACAAGTTTACACCAGAAAAAGAACAGTGAAAGGGTGAAGTGCATCCATACACTTTAATGGGTATGTAATGGGTGCACTGCCATGCATGTGCAGAGGTGCACCATTACAGTCTATGGACACACAACATGCTCTGCTTACAGTGATGTCATGAAGGTCAACAATAGACTTATTTGGGCCATGGCTTAATAAAATTTTTATGAAGCTTTTTATTAAAAAATGGGTCAAATAAATACTAAATTACAATAACGAAGCTGCATCAGGCACTTAGCTCACTAGATGCCACGATGCACCTACAAACATGACCAAATCACTTTAACTAAAAGAGAGAGGCACGAATGTGTTAACAATATATTGCGCGGGTGGTAAATCATGCTCAGATTTGAAACTATGTTAGGCATCAAATACATACACAAAGATAGACCACAATTCACATTTCATCTATTGGTTGTTAGCCTCATAGATTGAAAAGTATAGAGCTGAATTCACAGTCCTACCTGTAAATGCAGTATAGAAAAATATTGCCCAGAAAAAAGACTTAACAGTCTATCACCATAAAATGGACTTTAATGATGTTCCACTCCCTAAAAAACAGCACAGTAATGCCCTGTCACATTTGTATACTCTTCAATGATGTTATGAAGCAATTCACTAATTCTGATCTTTTCTCTACATAACTGCAGAAGACAGGCACCAGTACAAAAGGAAATGATGCTTACTTCAATAACATATTAAAAATAGGCACACGCTGGTCATTTTATTCCCAATGAAGCAGTACAGTACTGCATATGCAGATATTAGTGTTTGCATGCAGGAAAAAATACTCCAAAACTACTGAAACAGTTCTAAAGTGGTAATTTACATGGGGGTGTAAGCAACAACTAGAAGTTTACATGTGGAATCCCTGTGACTAAACAAAAGACTTTTTAAAATGTCTTTGATGCTGAAGTAATCATTTAAAACCATCTCCTAAGCAATACCAGTAGTAAATCTTTGCTTCCTAGACTTCAGTAACAGAGTAAAACTAAAGGTCATCAGAGTAAACCTACTACTGACAGATACCATTTTAGGATGCATGGTGCTGCAGACATATCTTGGATGGCTAAACGCTATCGTTATGGCTGAACAGCAAATAATGCACTGAAACATAGCAGTGCATGTGCCAGTGAGATGGATGATGTTTACTATAATTATACAAGGATGGCGATGAGAAAAGAATTAGGAGAGGTGTATTAAAGTTTTGCTGAAGATCCTGAGAGCATTAATTACACTCTATAGTTTTATTTTTGCATTTATTTTTTGTTGACCAGGTTAGTCCCCTAGGCTAGTAGCCTCTTTTCAAGGGAGGCACAAAGTTGTTGACTTGACTAAGGGAAATTTGGCCAGGGCACTGGGAAACTTCTATTCAGTTTGATAAATGCAGTGGGATCTTTCACATCCATCTGATTTACCAGCAATTCAGGTGGTATTAGTTTAATGTGTCATCCTAAGAACAGCACACTCAAGTGCAGCATGCCCATTATGCTGCAGTCAGACTAGAACCACAGCCTTCTGACTTTCCAGTACCAAAGGCTGGTGTACTACCTACTGAGCTAAAGGCATGGGACAATGAAGGGCTGAGGATTACTTAGCTATATGTTAACTAAAGAAGTGACTGATCTATGTGTATATAAGCAGGATATTTTCTGCCACAGCTCTAACCGATGGGAATTAAAGAAAGAGATTCACAGTACAATTAGGCATTTGAACCAACATTTTCAATAAAGCTAAATGAAGATAGAGTAAAACAGTATAATTAATTAATGGAATGAGCACTTGGATGGGACCATTACTGTTTTGGGCCTTCTTATTAACGTCAGCCACTGCAATAGCTTAAAGTCATCACTAAGCAGAGGCACATAATTCAATTCAATTACTGGACAGCTGAACATCTAAGCTTACTAAGGCAATGTATTTCATAATACCAGTGGTAACATTATGACAGTGCAAGGAACAGGAAAAAGAAATAAAGCTCCATCTCTGAAAGAAAATGTATAAGTTATTGGCATTTAATCAGAGTTTGTAATACAATCCGAACTGCATAACAAGATCGTCAGGATGCATAACAGAGACAGGACTGCCACCAGTAACACAACAGCTCAATTTAAAGTGAAGCAAAAAGTGACCAAGCTAAATAAACAATGCTCTTCTGCAGCTCTGCTTAAAGTTCTACATACATCCTTGTCGTAGGCCAAACAACAGGAAAAACAAAGTCTGTCACTTTCACAATGACATGACAAAATGGGCCAACCAACAAGGAAATGTGTCTTTGTTTACACACAGCAAATGAAATCACTGTCTCTAATTTCACAGCATTTCCTTGATTGTACTATACATTTTTACTATGTGCCTTATAAACTGTGTGGATTTGTGTCAAATTGGTGAGGATCACAGTCACTAAAAAATGACAGATGTGAGTTTCAGACTTCCTATTCTTCAGAAAATGCATACTAACACAAAACCTATTGTTCTTATCAGCAATATAAAGACGAAAGAACAATAAGTAACAATCTTCCTCCGATTTTGGACCTTTGTAACCCATTTTTTTTCTCTGTTTCTTGCACTAAGAGGTTGACAGGGATGGAGAAAATGGATAAAGCCATGGTGGCTTTCAAAATATTAAGTTTTAGAGAAAGTATAGTCAACCTAAGGGACTTGCTCATCTTTTTAAATGAATCTAGGAGTATCAATGCACATTTTTAGTTTGCTATAGGGACTTAATACTGTAACACAATAAAAAGTGATTGGCCTAGTTTTTTTTTCTGCCAACAAAAAATCAGGTCTCTGCAAAGGAATCTGTCTGCCATCAGGACACCAAGTACATAAACATGATGGGGAAATATATCAGTGCACCACCTACTTAATTAGCCTTCTTACTACACGCAGTCAACCAACCCCAGCAGGCAGGCAGGTAAACAAAAATTCACAGGAAAACAAGCACAGACATGAAATTGTTCTTTTCTACTGTTATAAAGGTACCAAAACCACAAGCTTAGGACCTGAAGTTCCTGAACTGTTTTATGGCTTTGAATTTTCTAGTTGGTGAATTCTGCAATGAAATTTCATTAAGCTGTCAGCAGTTCAGTTATTTTAAACAAAACTAAACATGATCCTGGCTCATATTACACTGAAGAGAAGGGAAAGATCGAATGCCACTGACTGACTCCTGCACTAATGTTCACACACAACATAGGTCTAAGAGCTCAGCCAGTATGGGGTATCATTTGCTATACTAACAAAACACAAGGATCTTAAAATGCCCATACAAAGGTGGAGATGTACACTTTCCTCCTGAATACAGACTTAGCACCATATGCAACTCACAGGAAATACACTAAACACTGCAGCACATCAAATGTCAATATCAGTTCTGCTCACTTTCACAGACAAACAGAAGAAAGGCAAACACCAACTACTGCAAATACATTAAACAAATCCAGAAGAACCGTCTATCCCTGTAAGCAAACATGCATGCACATAAAAACACAGTTAAATTTGCAAGTGAAAGAATGGCAAACCTTACTTTTCATACTGTTTGGGATAACATAATGAGGAAGATGCATGCGTGAACACGCACACACACACACACACACACACAGACACACACACACACACACACACACACACACACACACGACATGCTTCCACTTTAAACTACTATGCCAGATAAAAGGCCTAGCCATAGTCATATGACTCACACAGTGGTTTACTGATTAATTTAAGGAGCAGTACCCAAACACATTGCATGTGACATCCCTTTTTACCAAAGATAGTAACTGTCCTCTAATAACATGCACAGACATTATACAGGCACTTAGACAATAACTATGTAAGTCACGTACCAGTTTTATAGGACACATGCATTAATTCAGTGAACCGTGCAATAAATTATTTACAGTCTGTCTGGATTTTTGATTAACTCTCCAAATTTTATATAATATTTAGAATCATTAGATATTTTACAGTTGTCCTTAGAATGATTATCACCAGTCAGATTAGGATCAACAAGGCTACATGGCTGAATTATCTCTCATAAAGTAACAGAACTTTCTTCTGGAAATAATTCAGTATCTGAATAATCTTAAGCTGACTCTAAAAATAACATCTAGAAAGTCCTGATTATTCTTATGTGATACACGATCTGGAACCACCTCTGGCAGCTTCAATATCTATCTATAATTTCCCCTGTAGACTTGTATGCTTTGAACAGCCGACCTATTTTTTTGTCCAACCCCTTGCAAACCGCCTAACTTTTTAAAGAACAGCACCAAAACCAAGTGAATCTAAAAGAAAAGGGTAAAAAGACCAAAATGTAAATCAATGTTATTGAAAAGATTAACCAGACGCCTGTGATTTATCATTTTCATCTTATATAATATAGATTAAAAAAAAGTTAAAGAAAAGTTACAATATTTACATGTCCAAAGTATATCACTGGCCAGAAACACATTAATTGCAACGTAATCATGCTATAACATTAATGGACTCCTAGAAACACAAATATCATAAACAAACCTGAAACGTAACACATCACTAAAATATTTTGAGAGAGGTGTTGTATTTTCAGCAGATTTGTGATGCTAGTATAGTCATTCAAACCAGGTCTATTAATAGCATGTAATTTAACCAGAAAATGCATCTCTTCAGACTCTTAACAGGGACTCACATCCCTTTTTCTTTCATCACCTTTGACACCCCCAACTACAAAAATATATTTTTAAATTAATACATTTCAAAGTTGGTAAAATGCATCAGTAACACACATTTGTTTGATGTCATGCACATGTTCCTAAATTATTTAGCATAACTTTGTTTTAGCCTTAACTATATAAGATGCAGGAAAAGTAATAAAAGTATAGCATTCTTTCTGAACCGCAATAAAACTATTTACTTTTTTAAAACTTCTTCCAACAGACGGCAATATAACACTTTACTAATAAAATGACAGTATTTACAAAATACGCACATAAAAGTACAAAAAAGGTAAACCTTTTGTTCATATTTATATGTCTTTCTAATTTGTTTGTCTTTCAGCTTTTCCCGGTTAGGGGTCGCCACAGGGGAACTCCGGTCCGCTAATGATTGGCAATAGATTTTTACGTGTTGGCTTGCCGGGCCTAATGCACAACCTTCAATGAAGGAATGCCCATTCACGCATGTCGACACACAGAAGACGCTCTAACTGAGAATCGAACGGGCAACATCTAACTGTGAGGCGACAACGCTACCGCAGCACCACCACCGCAGAATAAACATTTTAAATTACAATTTCCCTGGTCAATAAAGATGAGAGAGATGCCCAATACTTGGTGTAAACTATGGTTCCCGTCAATATTTTTCTAGTTGTTACTAATAATATCCTGAAACTACTTGGTATTCTCAGAAAAATAACAATGTATGCTAATGTCTTTGTGACTAATAATAGTGTTATTACTTAAACTAGAAGTATAGTAAGCAAGTCTTCTTTCCTGTAGAAAGCTAATGACATTCAGTGCATGTTCCTCTTATACTGTCTTTCAAAGAACATATCTCTTGACTTACTTAATTATTCAAAGATAATCTCATCTAAATCTCTGTAACTCTACTGCTGCCTTTAACAATGATTGTTTTAATATAATAAGGATGAACACTATTGGTGTGCAAGTCAAAGTCAGAGAAAGTAGGTGTCCTGTATATCTTAGGATAAATCAAATCAAACAGTACTTAATCTCCCACAGTCCATCTAATAAACAAAGGATAGCAGCAGCTCTAATGAAGTACACTCCTTTCCTTGGTGGTCAGATTCTCCAACACCAAACAATAGTCAAACAACAAGAAAGAAAAAAGGATGGCAGCCCCTCTGACACAGTACATTCCCTGGTGGTTAGAAATATTTCAGACACAAACATATCATTTGTTCTTTTTGAAATAATCTACAAAATGATCAGACAAATCTGTTCTATGATAATGTATTGCAACTTCTGAAGGAAACCGTAAACAACCATAAACTATTTCATGTTATTAAAAATAATACATTACAAATGTTAATATGTCTAATGAAATAATGAAATGCATTTTTAAAAATCCAAGACAACATTTAGCATCTGGCAATCTCATTAAAAGATACTGTTCTTCAACAATTTTTTTCTGGTTTCCAGACCATATTGAGGGGGATAAAAGATTTTCAATGGATCCCTCATAAAACACTAAAAAAACTGAACAGGCTTTTAGGATAATAAATATGTCGTCCCCATTCAGCCAAACAAGTACTATAAATATAAGGGGCCTTAGCAGTATTTTGGTACATCCATTTCCTGTTAAAAATAATAACCTTTAAATGTAAATAAATTGTTAACATCAAATTTCTAAGTATACATAACATTCCTGGCTGAAAATTCACCTCTGTAACACAAATAACTTCTTAACATCTAAACATACTCCTCTTGCAGTATTGAGGTATACAATTCATTGTGTCAACAGAATCAAAGAATAAAGTTCTTCCCAATTTTCATCTGTAATGCTTTTTTGGGGGGGGGGACAACATGTTAAATTAGAGTTTGGAAAAAAAATAATTGTTTCAGCTACATATTGTACTTATTTTACTGCCTGCACTTTAATAAAGTCATTTTTGTGTTTAAATTACCTGTTTAACTGTAGTAGGCTACACACTCAAGTGCGACAGCCATTTCTATGCATTTAAAGTGTTTTTTTGATATCTGCTTTATTTTCTGAACAAAACAAAAAAATATACTTGTTTTCCTGCTTTTCTAAGCTAGTTTAGTCCAGTTTTCAGGTTAGTGATGAATTCAGGGATGTGTTACAAGTTTCTGTGTTTGCCCATACCTTACTTGGATAGAAGGAAGTTTCTCTGTTCACTGTGAGAGAGGGAGCTTTGAGCAGCCTATCTGTCCCTGGAGGAGTGGTTTCAGCCCAGAAATTAGTAGTTTATTGGCCATTTTGGGCTAATTTCTCTCTCTTTCATTTCGCTGCTATAAAACCTGCATTTGCAAGGTTTTTGTGCTAGTATACAGCTCAGCAAGCTCATGCCTGGTGCCCTGCAGAGTTCTACAGTAGCAGAGAGACTTTGGAGTGCTTAAGTATAATTTTCTGCATTTTCTTGCTGCCTTTAGCTAATTCCGCCTAAAATGGCGATTTTCTAGAGTTTCTGTGATTTAAAAAGCTTGTTTCAGCTACATATTGCACTTATTTTACTGTCTGCACTTTATCAAAGTCGTTTTTGTGTTTAAATTACCTGTTTAACTGTTGTAGGCTACACACTCAAGTGTGATAGCCATTTAAGTGCATTTGAAGTGTTTTTTTTGATTGTACCTGCTTTATTTTCTGAAAAAAAAAACAAAAAAAAACAAAAGAAAAAATACTTGTTTTCGTGCCTTTCTAAGCTCGTTTAGTCCAGTTTTCAGGTTAGTGCTGAATTTAGGGCTGTGTTACAAGTTTGTGTGTTTGCCCATACCTTATTTGGATAGAAGGAAGTTTCTCTGTTCACTGTGAGAGAGGGAGCTTTGAGCAGCCTATCTGTCACTGGAGGAGTAGTTTCAGCCCAAGAATTAGTAGTTTATTGGCTATTTTGGGCTAATTTCTATCTCTTTCATTTCCCTGGTATAAAACTCGCATTTGCAAGGCTTTGCGTGACGGACAGCACCAGTTAGCTAGGGTATAACTATTCCCGGCTCCACAAAGTCTACTCTTCAACTTTTCCCCTGGAACTAGACAAACTTTCAACTTAAGCACTCAAATCATTCACGTCTCATCCCGGCACTTGCTCAAAACTCATAGCAAGCACTAATAAACCTTAGCAATAGAACCCCCTATACTGTAGAGAAGGGCAAAGCTCTCTATTTGACCTTACCAGCTAATCAGTAAAACAGTTCACTGTAACTATCCAGGCATGTCCAAAAGGCAGTTTCAGGTGTACTCTCAAGTCCAACAGGTGAATCTGGGCATTTTGAGGCAATGCTACAATTGCCTCATGTACACAGACAACCCTCTCCTCCTTCCACCAAACACTAATACATGCGAGAGATGCAATTATACAGCCAAACTGTAGGCTAAGCTCTCTCAACCCAAGACTGGACCAGGCAGTCAAGAGGAGAAAGCAATTACTTGCATCACACCACCAGTCTCATATAGACCTATGAAACCAGCACTGGCAAAAAAACACACATAAATACACAAAAACGCACTCGGAGGCTCTAAATAAAAATCTGCAAAAGCAACAGAGACCTACAAAGCAGACATCCACGCAACCTCCACCCCCCCCAACACAAACCATGAAACACATACTTCACAAAACCAGTGTGCCACACAATCACAGCCCATAAGGCAAAACAACATACCCAACACACTAGTAATAGGTGACTCTATAGTCAGGCACACTGACGTCCCACTCACTAGGCTGAACAAGGAGAAGGTTACTGTTAGTTGCCTGTCAGGCTACTGTTAGTGGCACAGCACGATGCTTCAGAGATCATCTATGTGCAACTAACAAAGGGCAAAACTGCTATTCAAATTATAGCTTGCTACAGATCACCCACCATGTTCCAGGACCCCCACTCCGCATTCCTGGAAACACTGGGAAACATAAATGTCCTACCAAACACCCTGATATTGGGTGATTTCAATTACCCAAACATTAACTGGGAGAACTACTCAAGTATGAACTCCCTTGCCTAACATTTCCTAGATGCCCTGGATCAACTGGTCAACACCCCCACCAGAGGTGACAACATATTGAACCTGGTCATCACCAACATGAGCGACCGGTGTTCCACACCAGAGGTCAACTCCTCACTGGTTATCACTCTGGATATCCACATTCCGCCACCACCCCCGGACAAAGAAACCACCGTGAAAAACTTTTCAAAAGCAAACTTCGCGTTACTTAAGATCAAGGTGGGAAGTTTCAAAGCCCCCATGTTAAAGGATAACGCTGTCCAAACTGCAAAATCCTTTACTAATGCACTCTACGGGCACCTACAAGAATGCATGGATCATTCTATCTTAAACAAAACCAAGACTCACTCCTCTAAGAAAAGGAAAACAGTCTGGTGGACCCCTGCCATAAACAAGCTATACAATAGAAGGAGGAGAGTAGTACAGAAAAGAGTAAAATCCCAAGAAGGGAAGACATCCCTGATCAGTATCAGCAAGAAACTACATTCCCTCATAAAATCATCCAAGTCTAGCTTCGAAAGAAAAATTGCCATAAACTCCAAAGATAACCACAAGGCATTCTTTAGCTATGTCAAGAATCTAAGTGGCAATTCTCAGATCTTCTCAGAGTTAGTGCAGAATGGCACAAAATACACTGAACCGACCAATATAGCCAACATCCTGGCAGACAGGTTCAGTGAAAACTTCACCCCCCTCTCACCCCCAAAAGGGCCCATAACTATACCAGAAGAATGTAGTGCCCATGAAATCACAGACACTCAGGTTAAAACAGCCTTCTCCAAAGCCAAAAACACAGCATCAATGGGACCAAACGGTGTACCAGGCTGCATCCTACACGAGCTCAAAGATGAACTAACCCCTCACCTAAACACACTGTTTAAACTCAGCCTCTCTACAGGCTACGTGCCCACAGAGTGGCGCACAGCAACAGTTATTCTGCTCCACAAAGCAGGAGCCACAACAGACCCCAGGAACTATCACCCTATAAGCCTGACTAGCTTGGCCTACAAAGCTATGGAGCACATCATCATGAATCTCATTAACAGAGACATTGGAAACCTGCAAACACTGGACCCTACCCAGTTCGGCTTTAAGGGCAGATCATGCCTCCTAAACCTGGTGGACTTTTTTGAGACAGTTACCACGGCTATAGACGAGGGAAAGGTGGTGCACACAGCCTACCTAGACCTCACAAAGGCCTTCTACACCATTCCCCAGTCAGGTATTATAGACAATCTCACCAGCCTGAACATGAACCCCTATGTCACGAGATGGGTTGCCAACTGGCTCACGGACAGAACCCACATGGTAAGAGTTGCGGGAGCTAGGTCGGACTCTAAACCAGTTACAAGTGGCGTTCCCCAGGGCTCAGACCTAGGACCACTCCTGTTCAGCATATACTTCTCAGATGTACAAGCAAGCACAGGAGGACTATGGCTGGTCAAGTTCACAGATGAGTGCAAACTAGGGGCTATAATTGACACTCTGGCTGACACAGACACCCTCCAAAAGGGTTTCACTGAGACAGATACCTGGTGTCAAAAAGTACAGTTTTGTACCTACCATAAATGTAGATGTTCGAGTGTTCACCCTGCTGCAGTCATCACGCTTGGGTTATCCTGCCATCAGGCAGTCCTGCAGTCGGCCTGAGTTCTAAAGTCTTGGTCCGGCGTCGGTTGCTGTCGCTTCTTCCCTGACGTCAGTGCACCAGGGGTATATAAGAGGCATCCAACACCATTTTCTTCAGTTTTTCTTGCCCCAGATGTCAGGTGCCCCTAATAGGTAGGCAATAAATATATATATATATATATATATATATATATATATATATATATATATATATATAGCTATATATAAAAAAAACAAATACATATAAAAATAAAACAATACCTTCAGGCACAAGCAAATACACCACAGAGGTTGTATAGGATAGAATGGTATAGATAAGTCCAGCTAGTTCAGAGGGGATGGAGGGAGGGTAACCTGGACTGCAGCAGGGTGAACACTCGAACATCTACATTTACGGTAGGTACAAAACTGTACTATGTTCATCGTGTTACCCTGCTGCAGTCATCACACTTGTGTTGAATCCCAAAGCTAAGGATGGGTAGTGGAGTTAAACAGGGTTAAAAGAAGCTAGTAGGCCCTGCAAAACTGCAGTGGCAAAACCAGCTCCAGTCTTAGAAAATAGAGGTAAGTGATGGTGTTTGGTGAAGGTGTGCACTGAACTCCAAGTTGCAGCTTCCAGAATATCCTTGGTTGGCACCCCCCTGAGAAAGGCTGCTGATGTAGCTGTAGCCCTAGTGGAGTGGGACCTAATGTTAGCAGGTACCGGTTTCCCATGATGCGTGTAGCAGAAACGTATGCAATGTCCTATCCATTTTGAAATGGTCTATTTTGAGATAACTTTTCCTTGTGATCCTGCAGCATAGGCTACAAAGAGCTGGTCAGATTTTCTGAAAGCCTTAGTTTTATCCTAGTAGTAACGTAATTGCCTGTGAATGTCCAAAGAGTGCAGGAGTCTTTCTCCTTTGTTCTGGGGATTTGGGAAAAAGGTGGGCAAATGAATGGTTTGGTTTAGGGCCACACTGGATACCACCTTTGGCATAAAGGAAGGGTTAGTTTGTAGAGAGACTTTGTCTTGATGAAAAATGAGGAAAGGCTCCACTGCCATTAGGGCCTGTAGCTCTGAGACTCTTCTAGCTGAAGTTATTGCTAGTAGCAGGGCAGTTTTCCATGAAAGAAATTTTAAATCAGCTGAAATGGCTGGTTCAAAGGGCGGCAGTGTAAGCTTTTCCAGAACAAAGTTGAGATCCCAAGTAGGTGTTGGTGCTCTCCTGGGCGGTCTTATGTTCTTAGCCCCTCTGAGGTACTGTCTTAGGAGTGGATGTGAAAATAAAGGAGGATCCGTGTTGTAATTGCTGAGGCGCAGATCTTAATAGATGAAAAGGAAAGTCCTTTGTGCAACATCTCAGTTAAATATTGTAGAATCTGAGGAATGTTTGGATCAAGGGGATTTTGGCCTTTAGCCTGGTTCCAGTGGCAAAATCTTTTCCATTTGTCTGAATAGGTTTTCCTGGTGCTGAGCCTCCTAGCCTCCAGAATGACATCCATAACAGCTTTGGATAGAGGTGTTGGCCGGTTGTTTAGGTAATTTGCCATGCAGCCAGGTTTAAATTCTTGAGCCGGCTGTGTAGAATCTGATTGTCTCGCTGGGTGTGCAGGTGAGGAATTTGTGGTAAAATCCATGGTGGGCCGTGGGCCATGTTCCTTAGAATTGGATACCACTGCTGGTGTGGCCAGTCTGGTGCAATGAGTATCATTTGTGGCCTCTCTAGTCTGACTTTCAGCAGTACCTTTGCTAGAAGAGGCAGTGGAGGAAAGGCATACACTGTTAATGTTTTCCAACTGAATGAGAGGGCGTCCACTTTCCAAGCTTGTGGATGGAATGTCCTTGTGCAAAATTTTTGAAGTTGGTAGTTTTATGGGTTGGCAAACAGATCTATGTCTGGGCGTCCCCATTTTTGAGTTATCATTGCAAATACTTATGGATCTAGTTTCCACTCGTGGGGATCCATGATGTTTCTGCTTAGGTTGTCTGCCAATGTATTTTTCTTTCCTGGCAGGAATTGTGCTTGTAATTGAACTTGGTAAGACAGCGCTATGTTTCACAAGGTCATTGTTTGCCTGCATAGACGGTAGGAATGTGTGCCCCCTTGCTTGTTTATGTACCACATTACTGTGGTATTGTCCGTCTTTATAATTAGCTGTCCTGGGTGTAAGAGGTCCTTGAAAGCTGTTAGGGCATTCTGTACTGCTAGCATTTCTTTTTGATTGATATGCAGATGCCTTTGATCTGTAGCCCATTTGCCCTGAATGCACTGTCCTGCCATGTGTGCTCCCCAGGCATAGTCAGATGCACCTGTTGTCATAGTTTGCCTGGCTGTGGGTAAGGTGAAAGGCTGACCCTTGTTGAGGTGACATGCCTGTGCCCACCACAGAAACTCCTGTTGAAGGCAGGGAATGAGTGGTATCATTGTTTCCAAGCTGTGGCTGTGCTGAGTCCATACGCTTTTCAGGTACCATTGTAATTTCCTCATATGCAGTTTTGCAAATGGTACTAGTAGTATGCAAGATGCCATGAATCCCAAGGCCTGCAGAATTTTTCTTGCAGGGAGTTGGGTCTTTGTTGCCATTATTTTGAAGTATTGAGTCAGCTGTTGTTGCTTGTCTGGCATGAGATAAGCCATCTGGGCCGTTGTATTCAAGCTGGCACCCAGGAATATTATGTTTTGTGAGGGCACTAGTTTTGATTTCTTTTCATTTACTGTGTACCCTAGGCAACTTAGAAGGTGTTTGACAAATGCCAGACGCTTTAAAAGAATGTCCTTGCTTTCTGCTTGAATAAGGCAGTCGTCCAGGTATGGGTATATTTGAATTCCTCTTTGTCTGCAGTATGCAATTACTGGTGCCAGGCATTTTGTGAAGACCCTGGGTGCAGTAGATAAGCCAAAGGGCAGTGCAGAGAATTGATAATGGGTTGAACCTGCAATGAAGCGGAGGTATCTTCTGCAATTTTGTCTGATAGGGACATACAGGTATGCCTCCTTGAGGTCCAACATTACTAGCCAAGCATTCTTGCCCAGCATGGGAAGAAGCTGCTGTAGTGTTAGCATCTTGAATGTTGGTACTTGTAGATAGGTGTTCAGAATTGAAAGATCCAGAATGGGTCTCCATGCTTTGTCTTTTCTTGGAACTAGAAAGAGTCTTGAGTAAAATCCTTGTCCTTGCTCCTGTGTAGGTACCTGTTGAATGTCTCTCATGTCCATGAGAGCTGTAATTTGTTTTTGTGCCTCTGCCCATTGATTTGGTGGCAGGTTTGGCATTCCTTTTATCCTTGGCAAGGTATGAAAGTGGAATCTGTATCCTTGTGAAACAATGTTTAGGACCCATTTGTCTTTTGTGATGATGTGCCAGATGTCTGCAAAACGTGCAAATTTTCCTCCCAAGGGAGCTGCCAAGAGAGATTTGCTTGGTAGTTTGAAGATTGAGTCATTGTGTTTGTCTTCTGCTAGCTTGGGGCCTGTCTCCTCCTCCTTTCTGGGTAGCAGTACCCCATTGGCGAGGTTTGTAAGGGCCTTGTGACTGACCTCTGCCCCTTGGGTGTCTGTATTTGCCCCTCTGTGATCTGTCAGAAGCTGGAAAGGACCATTTTTTTTGTTGGCCAATTTCTGCTGAAACGAGGGGGTTGTACCTGTAAAAAATCCTTGACCATCTGCATAGACTTTGCCTTATCCTCCATTTTCTTTAAAACCTCTTCTGCTTTGACTCTAAATAACACATCCTGCTGTAAAGGTGCATCCAATAATTTTGCTTTAACATGATCAGGTAGGGTTTGTTCTTTTAAACAAGCATGTCTACATATAACAGACCCAGTAACAGCTGCTCTACAGAAGCTTCCAATTAATCAAATCCACATTGTAAAGTATGTTTGCCCACCTGTTCAGCTGCATGCAACAGATCCTGCATTTCCTTGAATTCAGACTGTTCAGAAAGTGTGCTCATTTTTTGTTTTAATTGAGACATTAGGAATTGCATTAGGCAGAGCACCTCGCTAACCCTCTTCAAGAGAAACCTTGACGAGTGGATGGGAAACAGAAAGTTTACCCCAGGGATCACTTCAATGGCTCTGCTGGACAGAGGCACAGGGAACTAATCTAAGGGGGTGGCGAAAGCCAACACATTCCAGCTAGGCTTATAAATGCCTTCGGGCAGATAGCCTTGTACCTACCTATAAAACCATGCACACCTTTAAGTAGTTCTTGTAGCACTTTACAAGTACTTAATAGTGTTCATCTCCCTTGATTAGTTTAGAGGGTTTTTTTTATTTATTTAACAGGTTGGCAATTACATAATTGCTTCACAAGTATTTACTCATGTTAATCCAGCATAATTAGAACTTGACCCTAAAGTGACTTACATGCCTCCTGCCAGCACATTAATATTAGTGTCATAAATACAGTTGGACCAGCTAAGACTTCTGCATTGGAAAGCTTTTTCTAAACTTAACTTTTTCAAAAAATAGTGTGAAACAGACTTTTATTTTTTTACACAAAAGAGTGACTGACTTTTTTGTATATAAACAGGTTGTTTTGCAACATTAAATGTGATCTTTATGAAGTTACTGGCAGATAGGTCAGGTGTGCTAAAGTCCTTAATGTCTTAAGGATTCAAATGGGACTTAAAGAGACAGTAGTCTTGTTATAACTAAAGCAGAGTTTAATAAGGTGTATCAATGCAGCATTTATCTACAGGTAATAAGCAAGTTTTATTAGTTTGTTTAGGTGAATTAGGCCACATGGGTCAATTGTTTGGCCTGTCTTGGGTATAATAATAATAATGCATACAATTCTGAATTTTTGTAATTAAGCAAGTCCATTTTCAGTGAATTTCTGCTTTACCAAAATTCTGATAGTACATCATAAGACTTTGCAATCTCAGTTTTTTTTGTGTGATCTCAATTTGTGTTATACTAACTAAGGGAATACAGCAGTAAAGCCCACTACTTGGGAACATACACTACTTATTTTTAAAAACATTTTTATTTCATTTTCATGCTACTAGATCAATAGAGTGCTCTCACATCATGTTCTACTATTTTTGTCTTGTGGGAGTTCCTTTCAGCCACTAACAGTTTTAAACTTGCAGAGAACTAGCCATGAAAACTGGAAGCCATGATTCAATGTTCTGAGTTTTACCTCAATGCAAGTGGACTTGCTGAAAAATTCAGTGTGCTAGTAGATCACACTTTCAGAGAGAGAGGAAGTATTTCTGTGCTTAAAAGTAAATGTAAAGCATGCTATGAGCCACAGAAGAATTTATCAAATATACATTTATACTTTACTACAACTCACGGAGTACAAAAATTAACACATATATATATTTGCGGTTATTCTTAAGTAAAATTATGAATATGGTGAGTCTGGTAATTTCAGTGATTCCTTAATTAGGCACAAAATTGTGTGTGTTGAATTATAAATGATCAGGTAAAAGGCAGATAGAGACTGTTAGGGGAAACAAATCTGACACCAGAAACATATGTTTACAGAATGAATAAACATTCAGCTCAAAAGTTTGTTGGAAGAGCTAGAAAGTTTGAATCTGATAAAAAATAAACAAATAAAAACTCTTAAAGTGCTGGTGACAACACAACAGTCAAGAAGTCACAGGCAATACATTAGCTGTCAGAAGCCTTACCAAGTTCAAGACCAATGGCAACTTCAGACATGATAAAGCGTCCTACAAACCTTTTAATGGAGTCTATGGGCTGTGTGGCACTCTTGGTCATTTTGAAGAAGTTTGTGAAAAAAAAAACTGCTGTGCAAGATGTAAAGGTAATAAAAATAAATGGACAGGACAGAAATTAAATCTTTAATGATATCATAGAAATGCATGGGCTGAATAATACAAATTCATTAAACAGTATTAGTGCTCATGGAAACTACAAAATTAATAAAGATGCTAGCCATATTAAAGTTAACTGCTGAACAGAAAAAAAAATGAACATCAGAGGCATGTATATAACATTTAAGTCTGAAACATGTATGTAAAATTAATTCAGGCAACCAGACTGAATGTAACATTCTAAATGAATCTACACCTATGGCATTGGGAAAACTATTAAGTCTCCATGCTTGCTTTTCATGTACTCTAAACACAGGTTAAAGCATAAAGGTCAAGTCTGACAACACTGTGTACACATTGAAAATTTTCAAATTATTATTTCAAGTTGTGTCACTTAAATCTAATTTAAATCAACCTAACATTTTGGGCCATGGTATCTGTGAAGTGCTTGGAATGACTAACATAACATGTACCACAAAATTGAGAATAAAAGCTTGACAGAAAGCAGTATCAGCAACATACTGTCACTCTAATGGTGCTGAGATATTAAAAAAAGAGCTAAGTAAAGCCTTGGGTTGTCAGCAAGATGAATATCATGTTTAGATTTCTCCTCAGACAACAAAGCTCTGTTAAGCCTTGGGTTGTCTGCAAGGTAAATATAATGTTACAATTTCTCCTGAGGCAATAAATGTAATTCATGTTACAGGAAGAACTCTTGTTGAGCTCCTAGCCAGAAACTATAGACATCACAATGAAGCAAACTGAACATAATGAATGTGTAAATAGCATTGTGATGGCAATTAATCAGGACAGATTAAGGAAATACACAGATCCTGAAGATTAAATAAGTGTATCAAAATGGAACATTATTTTGTACAATAGAATAGGCACTAGCAATAACTCCCAATGCAAAATAATTACCTATAGTGATGCTAACTAGAGATTCTGGCAAGTTAAACTTAACTCCATCATAAGTTGCATACCCTCAATACACCTCAAGGCAGATGGAGATTTCTGAGGTGACAGTCTGGAATCATATTAGTTCCAGAAGTATTTCAGGCAACTGTGGCTAATTTTGCAGAAGGGCTCCACTGGTGAAATAAACATCACTACTGATATTTTAGTATGGGACACAACTAAATTGAAATACTGTCAACATCTGATTAAACGCCTTGGTAAACTGAGAAAAGAAAAACACAGAAAGAAAGTAAGTAAGCTGTGAAAAAACAAATCAAATAGAAAATTTGTGTAATTTCACTTTAGTATATGGAAGATATTTTATGAGAAGGGCTTAAATATAGGCAATTATTAGTAACTAAAATCACATAGCAAAGCACAATGAATATGATTCCCAGGTATGGTATTACACATACATTTATTGTAAACTTATCAGATGGTATACCGCCATTATGGAAGCTCATAGAGAGTGACATGGAATAGTTTTGGTGCACAGAAGAGTAAAATATCTATGACAAGTTGAAATATCTATTCCAGGGGTCTCAATCTCAAATAACTATGAAGGCTACATGAGGAATGCTGCACTCTACTGAGGGCCACAACATTCAAAAGAAAACAAAAGGCAATCAGGGCAGCTAGTGATATAGTGTTATAGCTTCCCTCACAAAAACATAATCGTTTGACAGCTATTTGAACTGCTATGCTTGTGTTTTTGAGATCCATATTCTAGTTACTATAACAACTTACTCAGACTTTCAGATGCATTCCAAATTGCTATGTGTCATACAGATACAAGGCCGAAAAAGCCTGATGTAGTTGCATTATAGAAAGGTAGACCCAATGTGTACATATGAAGGACTCAGACATTCTCATCAGTGCTGTGCTCAAACTGAGAATGTGATCTTGGATAGTACTGGCCTGTCAAATTTCACAACTGTATATATGGTAAACCAAACCATTCTGAAATCAGATTAAAAACACTATGCAGCAGATTTAAAACTCACTACATTAACCACGTGTAAGAATGCATAGAACATTACTGTCATTATAAAACCATAACAGATATCTCAAGCAGGGTATGCCTACAACAGTGTAAGGATAGCTTATTTAAGAAAGACCTAAATCTAAATGTGGGGTATGCTGCAGCTGTTGATCTCTGCAGAAATGCTCCAAGAACCCAAAAACATGCATTCAGAATGATTATGATCTACAACAACTTCTCAATGTCTTTAAATGAGGATGGCTAGATAAGGTGAAATAATTCAGGCATTCAAAAAGAGCACATTTGTCATAGAGAAGTGAAGTGTCCATGCTCCATGGTTACTGTTTAAAGGCAATGGAGAACAATTCCTTCACAACTAACAGGATATTCCTAGCAAAATCTAAAAAATCACACCTAGGCATGACCTAATGCGAGTAAGAATCATATGACAGTATACACTGTCCTGACATGACACAACAAATAGAACAGGTAGTCAGAAAATGTGAAGATAGCAGTTTAGAAATCAAAACCGGAAAGAGGAATTCATCCCCCATTAAACTTGACATGGATGACAATGGCTGCTTGCTTGTTTCAGCAAAACATCCTGCATTCTTTATTTTCTGTTGAATGTTATTTCTAAGTTTTCTGAAGGTGTGGAACTACAATATACACAAGCTTACTTAACTGTCATAACTACTTTTAAGTATATTTTCCTGAGACATTTGTTAATAGAGCAGGTAGTTATTGACAATGCAGCACAGCCTATTGAAATGTTGGCACTCGAAATGCCATGTGCCAAAAAGCTGGAGAAAAAAAAAAGAGACAGAAAACCCAGAGAAGAGAAAAATCTTAAAATTGCTCTTTTCCTTAAGACTTGGTTTTTCTGGGGGGCAAGCTCCCACCCCCCCAAACTTACATATATCAACTCCAAGATTACCATACCTCAGAGAAAAGGGAATATTCTGAGAAATGGAAACTCGGATTTAGTATATATAGCGGATCCCAATATATCAAATGGTAACCCCTAAAATTCAAGATGTCCTGAGAGCAATGGGCAGATTGAGCATTTGGTAGAGATTGTTCTATTATTAAAGCAATGTTAACTTTCCTACACCACTGACTATTATTTATCCACATTAGAATACCATTGGACATCACTATAGTGAACAGGTCAATCCCTGTTTCAATTTCTAAATGGAAAACATCTCGTATCAAACTCCAGACCTGTTTCTTCTCAGCGTTACGGCTCTGTGACTGTGCTGTCACAGTGAACTAAAGATTATCCAATCCCACTGCTTCACTGATAAAGTGCACTAACTGCGGTGTTATGCCCTGCACCCTACATACCCCCACTACTTAAATGTAGTAACTCCTGGTCTTTAAACAAAAAAATAAACAAATCACACACTTCCGATTGGAGTTTAGATACTGATTACAAATTATTTTCAGTTAAGCCTAGTCCCCAAGTGTTTATGCATACAGCATGTGATGCACCACACAGCTGTTCAGGAAAGAGAATGGAAGCAGAAATTGTGCTTGATAGAAGAGCAAAGAATTTATCTTTACTTAAAGAAGACAAAAAGAATGAGCAGAAGAGTGCAAGATGAACAATTTGTGAGTAAAGTGATAATGGAAGATACAGTACTGCCTGCGAGCCATTACTGGATACAAGGTTAGCATAAGACATCTGCAGGTACAACCCGACTCAGAGAAGAAGAGAGTGCTGCAGAGAGACCTGATTAAAAACCATCCTGATATTTCCTTAGTGCAGGGCATAAACACCACTGCTGTTCACGGAACTGGTGATGATCTGTGTGATATGATATGTAGACATTATCTTCTGATTCTGACAACGAGCCTGCAGAAGAATGGGCAGAAATTTGTAGCACATCACCTAGTTTCAAATCAGTGCAACCTGCCAAACACAAAGTGAGTGGCAAACCTGAAGTAATGTTATTGGTGGAATTGGTTCTTGTAAAGATATACATTTTGTGATGTTAATTAAAAATTAGACATTCACACTGTGCATAGCTGAATTAATAGGATCACTACAGTCAAGAGAGTGTGTTGAGCAGATGGAAAAAGTACTCTGAGGGGTTGATGAATGAAAAAAATGAGAGGGAGAGAAGGTTGGAGTATGTGCAGATAGTGAATTATGAAGTGCAGTGGATTAGCAAGGAGGAAGTAAGGATAGCTATGAAGAGGATGAAGAATGGAAAGGCTGTTGGTCCAGATGACATACCCGTGGAAGCATGGAGGTGTTTAGGTGAAATGGCAGTGCAGTTTCTAACCAGACTGTTTAATGAAATCTTGGAAAGTGAGAGGATGCCTGAGGAATGGAGAAAAAGTGTTTTGGTACCGATTTTTAAGAATAAGGGTGATATGCAGAGCTGTAGTAACTACAGAGGGATTATCAGTCACACCATGAAGTTATGGGAAAGAGTAGTGGAAGCTAGGTTAAGAAGGGACATGATGATTAGTGATCAGCAGTATGGTTTCATGACGGGAAAGAGCACTACAGATGAGATGTTTGCTCTGAGTGTTGATGAAGAAGTACAGAGAAGGTCAGAAGGAGTTGCATTGTGTTTTTGTAGACTTAGAGAAAGCATATCACAGGGTGCCTAGAGAGGAGTTGTGATATTGTATGAGAAAGTCAGAAGTGTCAGAGAAGTATGTAAGAGTGGTACAGGATATGTACGGGGGTAGTTTGACAATGGTGAGGTCTGCGGTGGGAGTGACGGATGCATTTAAGATGGACGTGGGATTACAATGGTGATAGTAGAGGTGGTGAAGGTGGATGAGTTTAAATACTTGGGATCAATAGTTCAGAGTAATGGGCGAGTGTGGAAGAGAGGTGAAGAAGAGAGTACAGACAGGATGGAGAGGGTGGAGAAGAGTGTCAGGAGTGATTTGTGAAAGACGAGTACCAGTAAAAGTGAAAGTAAAGGTCTACAAGAGGGTAGTGAGACCAGCTATGTTATATGGGTTGGAGACAGTGGCACTGACAAAAAGGCAGGAGTTAGAGCTGGATGTGGCAGAGTTAAAAATGTTAAGATTTGCACTGGGTGTGACGAGGGTGGACAGGATTAGGAATAAGTATATTAGAGGGTCAGCGCAGATTGGAAGATTTGGAAACAAAGCCAGAGAGGCAAGATTACGTTGGTTTGGACATGTGCTGATGAGGGATGCTGAGTATATTGGGAAAAAGATGCTAAGGATGAAGCTACCAGGTAACAGGAAAAGAGGAAGGCCTAAGATAAGGTTCATGGATGTGGTGAGAGAGGACATGCAGGTGGTTGGTGTGACAGAGTAAGATGCAGAGGACAGGAAGAAATGGAAACAGATGATCTGCTGTGGCGACCCCTAATGGGAATAACTGAAAGAAAGTGATGATGATGGCAGTCAATAGGAAAATCCCTAGTTCAGCATTGAATAGGCTTCTAATGGGTTTCATACACACACACACACACACACACACACACACACACACACACACACACACACACACACACACACACGAAATGTTGGTATACTGTGTATACTCTGCATAACTTTATGTGACTCACTTACCTCTGAAAAAGGATTTGACAGTGACAACATGTGAAGTTATATTAACTGCAGTATGCTACTTTTATTTTTAGCTTGTTAAATTTGGGATCACTGTCTGTTTAAGTGACATGCTCATAATCACATGCCCTCCTAAGGGAAACTTGGGAGTATCAAACCCAGGAGATTGGGTGCATTAACATCTTTAAAAATGTTTAGCAATTTGGACTCTGTATGTCATGTGACTGTGCCATGTCTTCAGTCAGCTCTAAGATGCAATGGTGCCAGGCTCTCTCTTTATGTATGCAACCTCTATTTGCTGTTCCCAACCATCTGTACTAAGTATCTTTCAGTCACAGGTACAAGACAGTGTCACTAGATACCACATACTACAACATAATGAGCACTATACTGTAGAAGGAGCGAGATTGATAGAAAGATCATCTCCTTCACTGTGTCTTCATTCAAAGTGTTGAGAAGAATAACTTAGTAAGCAGTGTGACATCCGTGATTCAAGAATCATGGCTTCAGTAAGCAGTGTGACATCTGTGATTCAAGAATCATGGCTCAGTAAGCAGTGTGACATCTGTGATTCAAGAATCATGGCTTCAGTAAGCAGTGTGACATCTGTGATTCAAGAATCATGGCTCAGTAAGCAGTGTAACATCTGTGATTCAAGAATCATGACTTCAGTAAGCAGTGTGACATCTGTGATTGAAGAATCATGGCTTCAGTAAGCAGTGTGACATCTGTGATTCAAGAATCATGGCTTCAGTAAGCAGTGTGACATCTGTGATTCAAGAATCATGGCTTCAGTAAGCAGTGTGACATCTGTGATTCAAGAATCATGGCTTCAGTAAGCAGTATGACATCTGTGATTCAAGAATCATGGCTTCAGTAAGCAGTGTGACATCTGCAATTCAAGAATCATAACATCTGCAGTGAAAGAATCGTGACTTGAACAGCATCACACTTAAGGTGCCTGCTGATCTCATCTGGTGAAAAGGCATAATTTTCCAGATTTTGTAGAGCCCAGGTTTGCATGACCTAGTCAATCCATGTCTGAATCTAAATATCACTACTTTAGCCCTTTAGGAGCAGCAAGTAAGCTGGGCCTGTACGTTGCACACTATATGTACATACTCAATGCAATGTCTTGCCAGTTTGGCAGAAGCTATAACAAAGCACTCTTCTTGTTCTTCTAGTCGTCCATCTGATTTGCATGACTTATTTCCCCAATGGATTTTCTAAGCTAAGTGCACACAGATACTTTCTGGGTCACTAACCGTCTTCTAAAAATGCACCATGTTGTTCTTAGTGATGCCCTGTTTCAGTCCAAAATCCTGTTTCAGAAGCCAAATCTCACAAATATATAAAGACATTGCACAGAGCACATTCACTGCAAGAAAGAAAATTAAACACACAAAAGGAATGATAACGAAAGATTAGAAACATTAACAAAATTAAGACATATTTTCAGTTAATAAATACAATCTATTACGTAAAGCACAAAACCAGCACAGTCCACTGCTTCAATAAGAAAACAGCAACATAGAGAGATCCATACCCTGAAGCAAATGACTCAATGCAATGTAAGTTCTACGTTGAATGCAAAATACTAGTCATAAATGTAATACTACTAAAAACAAATAAAGTAGTTACTCAGTTAACAGAGTGGGGAAAAAAACAAAACATGCACTTAAAAATGTATGAATAGCACTGAATAACTGGTGCATACCTGCTTCTAAACTGGGGAACTGCCATCATCAAATTAATTTCTCCCAAGAAAACAACATTGATAAGCACTATGCAACTCATAACACCTTAAAATAAATGTGAATAACTCACCTGCTTTCACTGTTAACTCTAACGTCAAGAGCCACTGAAAATGGAGAAAAATAACCCAGATCACCATACAAGTCCTGTAAACATCCAAAAAGTCTAAGAAATAACATACTTCATCTGCAAACTTTGGGTTTTTAGCAGCGACTGTCACCTTTAACTGAAATCCATTTTCAGTTTGCTTGTCACGCTGTAGTACAGATATGAAGACGAATGTGCTTCATCCAAATAATTCTTCAAAAGCAAATCAGGGAAGTAAAGTTCTTTATATGATAAAATTACTCCCCTTCACAGACCAAAGAGTTTTTTGCAGAAGGCTTTTTATATCTGCCACACTAACTGAAATTACAGTGCAATGTTTTTATAACTTTTTTCAAAGCTAGCAAGAAGACACAGGTAAAAAGATAGCAAACAGACTTGTGTTCTGATGTAAGACTGCAGTTATGAAGAGCAATAAAGGAGTTATTCACTGCTTGTTAGTGCCCTGTGTCGAAGCATCTGCTGGGAGCATTTCAAACCAAGCAGCTAAAAAGCATTTCCTCAATCAAATGGACAGACGATGCACCCCACTAGAAAACTCCAGGCCTTACAGCGAGAATAAAAATGGGCATGTGGTACAGAATGGGGAGATAACAGCCCTAACCTGCACATTGATGTACGGTGAAAAGGTCATTAGTTGTAATACATAAGCCCATATCTGAGACTAGTAGTGTGCTCTCTGATACATTACTTCTGTTCCCAGAACATATACCTCAATAAGAGCTGCGAGCCCTGTACAGCATACAGCTGGAAGGTCAATACCAAACACTTGCAGCTCCTATGTTCAGTGAATGAAAGATTTCAAGATGCATCTTTTTAATGACCATCAGTGCAGCTGAGTTGTCTAATAGGAACAGTAAGAGACTCAAGGCTTGCAGAAAAAACCTGCGGGGACAGAGAAAACTGGAGGCTAAATAAAGTGGATTTTAGGCAGACAATTAATGGTGAAAGGAAGGTCCACTGAATGAAAACATTTTATCTGACATGATAAAAAAAATAACAGCAAGACAGCATTGTTCAATGCATACAGGACAACTTTAGACAGTAAGTGTGATTTTCACAATAAATGATCCTGGAAGAATTAAATCTAAGGTAGGGAAGGACCTGAAACCTGACAAAACATATTACAAATATCTTAGAAGAAACATGAAGAGAACTACTGCTAAGTTCTGACTAATCTTTTTACCAACTCTAACAGAAAGGTAACATATATTATCAAACTTACGGTTTACACTCAGAGGAAGGAAAAGATACAGAAAGAGCTGCATATATATCTATATCTCACTATATATGTATACACACACGTATATATATATATATATATATATATACATATATATATATATATATATATATATATATATATATATATATATATATATATAGGGGTCTAGGACTAATGTTTGAACGGCCGTTTAACCGAATGTGAAACGGCCGGGCATACTTACACAACAGTGCTTTTCACTGAAAAAGCACTTTTGCGTAAGTATGCCTGTTGTGGAGGTCGTACTACAGTGCGGATAAGGGAAAATTCCCTTTTCCACACTGTAGTGCAATCTTGGAGTAAGAATATTAAAGTAGGGTGTGTATGCAGGGGGGGGGCAAGCCCCCCTGTGCCCCCCACAAACATTTTTTTATTGTTTTTTAATGTTTTTTTTTTAACGCGCTTTTTAAAGTGGGTTCAGTGAATGTGGATTTGGTTCGTTCAATAGTCCTAGATCTATATATATAAATATATATATATATATATATATATATATATATATATATATATACACACACACACACACACACACACACACACACACACACACACACACACACACACACACACACACACACGTGAGTGTGTTTTCGGACATCAGGCTTGATTTTTAAACTCTTGTCTTTATTCTACACAGTGAATACTCTACCGTGGCTAGGTTTTTCTTGTAGTTTTTTTCTTTTTCTTTTTGCATAGTTTGTGTGACCTTTTTATCCTTTGTTTATATATATATATATATATATATATTACATGTACATATTGAGCTATATAAATATACACACACACACAAACATACATGTACATTTCGACATATATACAGTGGATATAAGAAGTTTACAAACCCTTGTTAAAATGCCAGGTTTTTGTGATATACAAAAATAAGACCACAATAAGTCATTTCAATCCCACCTTTAATGCGACCTATAACCTGTACAATTCAATTGAAAAACAAACATAGGTAGGTACTTTATACCTAGGTCATTTATATGCCTAGCCAGTGTGTGTTGGCTTTTGCTGCCCCATTGATTAATTAACTAATCCTGTGTCAATCAAAGCCAATGATGTGATCCCAGGGGTGTATTTTCTGTTACCCATCCATTTCTCTTGAAGAGTGTTAGTGAGGGCTCTGCCTAATGTAATTTGGAATTTTGTTCCAAAGCATGGGGAGTCTCTGTGACAGGAATCTATCCCTCCAGCATGTTCTATTTATTGTTGTGGCGAGGTTTAGCACAGTAGAGCGCTTGGCTCACAGTGACATGGATTTCTTTAGGTGGTGCATGTCCATCATTTCTGAGTTGGCCATGGCTTTGTAAGTCAGGCAGAGATCACCTCTGAGTAAACGATATGCCACTGAGTACAGCAAGAGTTTTTTCAGTCGGGCTGCATAGCTCATATGTTTGAGGCCAGTAATCCTCTTGGTGAGGTACTTTTGTGGTCTCTCCAGCTGTTAGAAGCGTCTTGTGAGGTACATCCCAAATGGGGCATTGTACTTTATGATGGGTCTGATGAGTGACGAGTAGAGAGGCACTATAACCTCTTTATTTCTAGATGTGAACCCTTTAGTAATTAGATGGGCCACATCGAAGGATTTCCTAACTACTTTGGCAATATGATTGTCAAAGGAGAGATTACTATCTACCTGGGTCCCCAGATCTCTTATTACCTCTTCTGTATTAAGGGGGCTGCCATCTATGTGGTAATTTGTGGGTGTTTTGTTTTTCCCAAATGGGATGACTATGCATTTTTTGGCATTTAGCTTGAGGCCATGACTTTGACACCAGGTGTCCGTCTCAGTAAGGCCCTTTTGGAGGATGTCTGTGTCAGCCGGAGGGTCAATTATGGATCCCAGTTTGCAGTCATCGGTGAACTTGGTTAGCCATAGTCCTCCTGTGTTTGCCTGTACTTCTGAGAAGTATATGCCGAACAATAGGTGTCCTAGGACCGAGCCTTGCGGGACACTACTTGTGACTGGTTTAGAGTCGGACCTGGAGCCCGCTATTTTTATCTTGTGAGTTCTGTCTCTAAGCCAGTTGGCAACCCATCTCATGATGTAGGGGTTTATGTTCAGGCTGGTGAGTTTTTCTGTAATACCCGAGTGGGGAATGATGTTGAATGCCTTGATGAGGTCAAGGTAGGCTGTGTGAACAACCTTTCCCTCATCTATGGCCTTGCAGACTGTCTCAAAGAAGTCAACCAGATTTAGTAGGCATGATCTGCCCTTAACAAAGCCGAACTGGGTCGGGTCAAGTGTTCCCAATGTCTTTGTTAATGCGTTCCATGATGATGCGCTCCACAGCCTTGCAGACCAGGCTAGTCAGGCTTATGGGGCGATAGTTACTAGGGTCAGTTGTGGCCCCCTCCTTTGTGGAGTGGAATAACTGTTGCTGTGCGGCATTCTATGGGCAAGTAGCCTGTGGAGAGGCTTTGGTTGAACAGCGTGTTTAGGTGGGGGGGTTAGTTCGTTCTGTAGTTCGTGCAAGACACAGCCTGGGACAGGTTTAATCACATAAACGTCACACAATACAAAGTGTTTTTGTCCACCAGACTTCTTCAGAGGTAAAATGAATGAATGAAGGCTGTGCCTGCTTATATACCCCTCCCAATTTAATCGATAGTTAAAACAATTGTTTAATTGACACCAATTAAATCCTGTAACTAAAATATTCATGACAACCTACCAACTTGCCACAAATACAGATGAAAGTAGATAAAGACATGCACATTTTTTAAAAGAATCTTTAAAATAAATATATAAATACTAAAACCATCACAATGTGTTGGACAGTTAAATAAACTTGAATCAAAAACCAACAAAAGGAACTTGCAAAACAATATATGTACTTATGTTATAGTTTTGCAGCTTTCATTTTTAAAATAGGGGCAATGGATATATATTCATTCAGCCCTGGGAATCTATTGGCTTCCAATAACAACTGCCAAAATATTTCTCTCGCCTCTATCCTATTTTCCCACGGGCCCCCCCTCACATCACATTGCACCTTCTCTACAACAAAGAAGCCCCATTTTGCTTGGGGACATGTCAGTGCATGTTTGAACAAGGCATTTTTAATATCTTCGACTCTAATAGCATATAAATGCTCATAAATCCTCCTTTTGAGTTTACAAGTAGTTTTTCCAATGTAAAATGCACCACAGGTTTTACATAAGCCTAAATAAATCAAGCCTTCTCTATTACAATTGGAAAAACTACTACTCTGAATCTGATAGTCTTTTGACAGGATGTGTACAGAATCCTGTCTACGTATATATGGGCATTGGGCACATGCCTCACATTTGTAGGTTCCCAATTTCTTACATGAAACAATAGAACCATTGTGCTCCAGCAAATCCTTGAGGTTCCTGCATTTTTTGTATGTGAATCCTAGGGTGTTGGTAAATAAAACGTCCAACTCTGAATAACACCTAAACCTGCTTCAGTGTTGAGTAATAATATTTTTAACCCTAGAGGTATTCTGATTATAAAACATCACATAGTTACCCCCAAGGTTTCTTGATTTCATCCCTGGTGACGTCACCACTGGTTGTTGTGTGGTACCCTGCTCATTTATTGGTACTATCACACTTGTATCTCCTGTTCCCAAAATAGGGGTAAACCTATCCTTTCTCCCCTTCTTTACTTCCTCCAAAACCGCATCAATTAAATAGTTAGGATACTTCCTAGATATAAACTTTTCTTTGACTCTCTGACTTTCGTCTTCGAAGTCCGAGTCCAAAGAGGTCATCCTACAACTACGGACAAATTTTCCCTTGATAATACTTCTTTTCTGTTTAAACAGATGGGAACTAGTGAAATATAGGTATGAGTTAGAAAAGGTTTCCTTTCTATATACATTAGATGTAAACTGCTGCCCTAGGACATCTTTTTTAATAGTGACGTCCAAAAAGTTCATATAGTCATGTGTAATATGGGAAGTAAATTTCAAAAAAATTAGTGGTATGGTTTAGATAGCCTATGAATTCTGTTAACTTTTCCATACTACCTTTCCAAAAAATGCAAATATCATCCAGGTAACGTTTGTTCCAAAAAATGCAAATATCATCCAGGTAACGTTTGTTCCAAAAAATGCAAATATCATCCAGGTAACATTTGCACTGAATCTATCTGCCAGGATGTTGGCAATATCAGTAGGTTCAGTATATTTTGTACTATTTTGCACTAGTTCAGTGCATATCTGTGAGTTGCCACTTAGATTCTTAACATAGCTAAAGAAGGCTTTGTGGTTATCTTTTGAGTCCTTGGCTATTTTTCTTTTGAAGTTAGCCTTGGATGATTTTATGAGGTACCTTAGTTTCTTACTTATACTGATCAGGGATGTCTTTCCTTCTTGGGATTTGCTTTTTTTCTGAAGTAGTTTCCTCCTTCTGTTGTATAGCCTGTTTATGGCAGGGGTCCACCAGACTGGTTTCCTACTCTTAAGAGAAGTGAGTCTTGGTTTTGATAGGGATGGCACAATCCATGCATCCTTGTAGGTGCTCATAGAGTGCATTTGTAAAGGTTTCTGCATCTTGGGCAGTGTTATTTACTTTTATTTATTTTACATTTGTTGACCGGGCTGGTCCAACTGGATATATGTCCATTTTCAGTGGAGGCCCGAGGAGAAAAGCTCTGCACATCAGAATACTATCTTTATCGTGGGGGCTGTGAAACTTCTGCCTCTGTCTTAAGTAAGGTGAAGTTTGCTTTAGAAAAGTTTTTTACTGTGGTTTCCTTAGTTGGGGGTGGTGGTGGGGTGCGGACATCCAGAGTGATTAGTTTATGGTCTGATATAACCAGTGACGGGTTGACCTCCAGTGTGGAACACCTGTCGCCCATGTTTGTGATGACCACGTCCAATATGTTTTTACCTCTGGCAGGGGAGTTTACCAGCTGATCCAGGGCATTTGAATTGATGAATTCCAGGATGTGCTGGGCCTGGGAGTTTGTACTCAAGTAGTTTTCCTAGTTAATGGTAGGGTAATTGAAATCTCCCAATATCAGGGTGTTCAGTAGGACCTTCATGTTTTCCAGTGTCTCCAGAAAGGTGGAGTGGTGGTCCTGGGTCATGGAGGGTGATCTATAGCAGGCCACAATTTGCATTGCAAATTTGCCCGATGTTAGTTGCACATCGATGATATCAGAAGTATCGTGCTGCGCCACGAACCTAGAGGTGTAGGTAACCTTGATGAATATTGATACACCCCCTCCTTTTGTGTTTCGGTCCGTGTTCTGTGGCCGAAACGTGTGGTACGAGTTGTAGCCTGGTAGAGCTGGGGTGCTCTCTGGAGCCTTGAACCAGGTTTCAGTTACTGCACCAATGTTGACGTTCTCCATACTGAGGAGTGCTTTGAGTGCGTGCATTCTGAGCTTTAAACTCTTGGCATTGAGTAGCATAACCCTCAGTTTTTTTGTTAATTGTGCTGTTTACGGAGGTGGGTTTGACTTTTGAGCCTTGCCTAAAAAAGGCACTATGGGGGCAGCAAGGGCCTTGGCCAGTATTCGAAAGCCCAGGGGTGACAGGTGCAAGCTGTCTCTTGTGAAGCAACGCAGCTTGTCGAGCATGTCGTCCAAGGCTGACAGACACTGGATCTCCTTTGAATGGCACCAGAAGTTTAGGCAATTGTTGAAATTGATCATTTTTTCTTTATACTGAGGTATCATTCTTGGTGAGGGCAGGATGCTACTCAGGGTCATACCAGCCTGGGCTACATGATCAGAGAGCTCTTCCATGTCTCTTTTCATGTAGTCCAGGGAGGTATGTCTCAGGTCATTAACACCAACATGAACAATGACAGAGCCATATTTGTACTTGTTCTGGAGTGACCTGAGTCAAGGTCATCAGGGGCATAAAACATGTAGCCGAAGCCAATATATATATATATATATATATATATATATATATATATATATATATATATATAAGTTAAAACACAAAAAATATACCTCCAAACAAAAGCAAATACACGAAAAAGGCTTTTAAGCATAGTAAAAGAAAGGAGAGGTATAGTAAGAGAAAAACAGGGGGCTGGAGGGTGGGTAACCAGGACTGCAACAGTGAATACACTCGAACATCTACATTTATGGTAAGTGTACACAAGTGTACTATGTTCTTCGTGTTTCACTGTTGCAGTCATTACATTTGGGTAGAATCCCAAAGCTATGGTTGGGAGGATGGATTTATACAGCATTTGGAGCAGCTATAAGGCCCTGCAGGACTTCAGTGGCAAAGCCTGCTCTGGATTTAGAGAAGAGAGGTAAATGGTAATGTTTGGTGAACGTATGCACTGAACTCCAGGTAGCAGCTTCTAGAATGTCTCTGGTAGGAACCCCTCTGAGAAAGGCTGCAGAAGTAGATGCAGCCCTGGTGGAATGAGATCTGATCCCCTTAGGGGGACAGGTTTACCACTGTGCATATAGCAGAAATTAATACAATGGCTTATCCATTTGGAAATAGTCTGTTTTGAAATAGCCTTTCCCTCTGTCCCTGCAGCAAATGCCACCAGTAATTGCTCAGATTTTCTTAGAGATTTTGTCCTGTTTAAGTAGAATCTTAGTTGTCTGTGCACATCCAATGAATGCAGAATCCGGTCACCCTTGATCTGTGGATTTGGGAAGAAAGTTGGCAGATGTCTGAGTAAGGGCCACACTAGAGAACACTTTAGGCATAAAGGATGGATTGGTTCTGAGAGCCACCCTGTCCAGGTAAAAGATAATGAAAGGCTCCACTGCCATAACAGCCTGTAGTTCTGAAATCCTTCTAGCTGAAGTGACTGCTAAAAGAAAAGCTGTTTTCCAAGAGAGAAATTTTAGGTCTGCAGTAGCAGATGGTTCAAAAGGAGGTAGGGTGAGTTTTTCCAAAACAAAATTGAGGTCCCATGCAGGAGTTGGTGCTCTCCTGGGAGGTCTTACATTTTTGGCCCCTCTGAGGTACTGCTTTAGGTGAGGATGAGAAAAGAGGGGAGGCTCTGTGTTGTAATGAGCTGAAATGGCAGAGGCATGTGTTTTTATGGAAGAAAAAGATAGGCCCCTGTGAAGCATCTCAGTTAAGTATTGCAGACTCTGAGGAATATTGGGCATTGCTGTGTTTATTCCTTGTGCTTGGTTCCAGGCACAAAATCTTTCTCATTTGTCAGCATAAGATTTTCTAGTACTAGGCCTTCTAGCCTCCAAAATGACATCCATCACAGGTTTGCTGAGGGATGTAACTGGTGAAATTAGTTGAACAGCCATGCTGCAAGATTCAGAGTTTGGAGCTGAGTGTGCAGAATTTGATAGTTCTGCTGAGACAGTAGGTAAGGAGTCTGAGGCAGGAACCACGGAGGAAGGTGTGACATACTGTGTAGGAGCGGGTACCAATGTTGGTGAGGCCAGTCTGGAGCAATCGGAACAATTTTTGTTTTTTCCTGTCTGACATTTAGTAACACCTTGGAGAGCAGAGGCAGAGGGGGAAAGGCATAGACTGACAGATTTTTCCAGCTGAAGGATAGAGCATTCACTTTCCCAGCTTTTTTGTGATGAATTCTTGTGCAGAATTTCTCCAACTGATAGTTTTGGGATGAGGCAAAAAGATCAATGTCTGGGCTCCCCCATTTGCATGTCAACATGCTGAAGATTTGTGGATCCAGTTTCCATTCCTGTGGGTCCATAAGATTTCTGCTTAGGTCGTCTGCCAGAGTATTTTGCTTTCCTGGCAGGAATTGAGCTTGTAGATGTATTTGATAAGTCAAGGCTGTGTTCCACAATGCCATGGTTTGCCTGCAAAGGGGGTAGGAATGGGTACCCCCTGCTTGTTTATGTACCACATGACTGTGGTGTTGTCCGTCTTTATCAGTAGTAGTCCTTGAAGGCTGTCAGAGCATTCTGTATGGCTAGCATCTCTTTCTGATTGATATGCAGGTGCATTTGATTTGGGCTCCCATTGAATGCATCTCCATGCCAGAGGTGCCCCCCCCCCCCAAGCATAATCTGATGTATCTGTAGTCAGCGTTTGGGCGGCAGTGGGTTGAATGAATGACAGTTCCTTGTTTTGGTGGCAGGCCTCTGCCCACCATAGAAACTCTAGCTGCAGGCAAGGTATGATAGGAATCCTTGTTTCCAGGCTGTGACAATGTTGACTCCACATAAGCAGTCTTGCATATGGAATTAGAAGAATGCAGGAGGCCATGAACCCAAAGGCCTGCAGAATTTGCCTTGTAGACAACTGGGTTTTTGTGGCCACCTATTTGTAGTAAGTTATTAATTGCATTTGTTTTTCTGGCGTCAGGTAAGCCATCTGGGCAGTATTATTCAAGCTTGCACCCAGGAATGTAATTATTTGAAAGGGTACCAGTTGTGATTTCTTTTCGTTTATGGTGTATCCTAGACAAGTTAGAAGCCTTTTTACAAATACCAGATGTTTTAGAAAAGTGTCCTTGTTTTCTGCCTGACTTAGACAATCGTCCAGACATAGATAAATTTGAATATTTCTTTGCCTGCAAAATGCAATTACTGGAGCCAGGCACTTTGTGAAGACCCTGGGCGCAGTAGATAAGCCAAAGGGCAGTGCAGAGAACTGGTAATGCAAATAGCCTGCTTTGAAGCAGCGGTATCTTCTGCAAGATTCCCTGATTGGGATATGCAGGTAAGCCTCTTTTAAGTCTAGAATTACCAACCAGGCATCCTTGCCTAGCATAGGTAGTAACTGTTGGAGTCTCAGCATCTTGAATTTTGGAATGTCCAGAAATGTATTTAGAATAGATAAGTCCAGAATTGGACGCCATGATTTGTCTTTTCTGGGTACCAGGAAAAGTCTTGAATAAAAAGCTTGTCCCTTTTCTTTTTCTGGTACTGGTTGAACAGCCCTCATATTCATGAGGGACATAACTTGTTTCTGGGCCTCTGCCCACTGATTTGGAGGCAGATCTGGCCATCCGTTTGGGATTGGCAATGTGTGGAAATGAAATCTGTACCCCTGGTATACTATATTTAAAACCCATTTGTCCTGGGTAATCAGTTGCCAGTTTCATGCATGAAGTGCCAGTTTTCCCCCCAAAGGGGCGGCCAAAAGATTAAGTGCTTGGTAATTGCAGTGGAAAGTCATTGAGACTGTTTTCCGTAGGAAGGTGCCTTGTTGCTTCCAGATTTGGAGGCGGAGGCACCCCATTGCTTTGTTCTATAAGTTCCTTGCAACTGAAACCTGGAGCCTTTGGAATGCCTAGGTTTGACCCGAGTGGCTCTAGTGGGTACTGGAAAGGACCAGTTCTTAGTAGGACAGTGCCTACTGAACCTGGGTGGCTGCACTTGTAGGAAATATTTTACAGTTTGCATAGATTTAGCTTTATCTTCCATCTTTTTCAAAACTTCTTCAGCTTTATTACCAAATAGACTGTCATGTTGCAAAGGAGCATCCAACAATTTTGCTTTAACATGGGCAGGCAGATTTTGCTCCTTGAGCCAAGCATGCCTTCTTCTCACAGATCCAGTTACAGCAGCCCTGCAAGTGGCCTCCAAGGAATCAAAACCACATTGCAAAGTATGTTTTCCAACTTGTTCAGCTAAATGCAATAAATCCTGCAATTCTTTATTTTCCACAGTCAGAAATCAACATCATTTTCTGTTTAAGTAAACCTATGACATGCTGTTGAAATTTAAGCATATGAAATTGACAGTTTAAAGCCCTGATTGCCAAGGTTGCAGACGTGTAAACCTTCTTACCCCATCTATCCAGCACCCTGGAATCTCTATCAGAAGGGGTAGGATTTTTAGCAGTAGAAGCCTTAACGCCCATGGGACCCTGAGAAATGGTTTCAGGGTCAGTAGTAGGGTTTTTAAAGAGGAATTTGTGGGAGTCAGGAACCCTGTAATATCTGTCTGGCTTAATAGGAGCCAAAGGCAGGGAATCAGGAGTCATACTGGACTCCGAGAAAACATCATCAACAATGTCTAGAACAGGAGGTATAGCCAAAGGCCTTTGCTGAGGTAGAAGAAGGAAATCCCTAAGCCTCTTTTTAGATACTGAGAAATCCTGACTCTCCCAAAGAAAGTGTTCCCTTAAGGTATGCAAAGTTTCTCCAAAAGAAAAATCCTCAGGAGGAGAAGCAGAAGGGATGGAATCTTCTGCATCAGAGTCCTCAAAAGTGGGAACAGATAATTCCTGATCAGAAGAGGAATCAGAAGAAACAGGAACCTGATCTAAGATTCATTGTTGGTGCCTTGCCTAGGCCTCTTAGCAGGAGGGGGATGGGTACCCCTGACCAAGGTAATTAAATCTTCAGCCATTTTGATCATTTGTTTTTTAGGCATTGGGGCCTGTACACGTGGCCCAAGCATCATTTTTTTAGACATAGAAGTCGTTTTTGGTCTTAGTTTTGAAGATGGTGTCAGTTTACTACACAGATCTTTAGGCCTGAAAACACCTTCAGAAGCCGGTGCCTGCTTAGCGGCTTTGGACTCATCTAAGGTAGAGACATCCGTGGGTTCAATGCTTAAAGTATCTCGCGGCATACTGGACTCCGAATGGGTCTCAGTAGAGGCCTGTGAATCAAAAGTAGCGGGCATCAGGGGCTGCAAAAGTGCCTCACTGAGTACCGACAACTTACTTAGGAGAAGTTTTGTCATCGGTTTTGGACCTCGACAGACTGTCTCTGTCTTTTTCTTTGTGTTTTTTTACATATTCCGGTAGTTGGATTGCTAACTGATGACATTTCTGGATAGTTAAATCTCGATCCAAAATATTTAGTAGCAAAACTATACTGACGTTTAATAGTGCATTGATTAAATTTAGCACAAAACCGACAGTAAGGCACGTTGTGATCAGGGTCTAGGCAAGGAATACAGTACAAATGAAAATCCTTATGAGGTATTTGCTTCCCACAAGTAATGCAATTATTAACTTTTACTGACATCGGTAAGGAGCAAGACAAAGTTTCCCCAATGGGGTACTTGGCTTCTAGTTGAAGACTTTGGTTCTGAAACTCGAAAAAAAAATTTCAGGAGTCGGCCGACCGGCACTTGTGAACTGCTTCTGCTTCGGGCACCACACGGCAAGAAAGACTGATGTAATGGTGTCAGCTGCATGTTTTATACCCCTGACAACCTGACGTCATGGAAGAAGGGGCAGCAACCGATGCAGGACCCAAGACTTTGTTAATCAGGCCGACTGAGGGCAACCTGCCAGCAGATTACCCAAATGTAATGACTTCAACAGTCAAACACAAAGAACATCCCCAAAGCATGATACTGCCACCACCATGCTTCACTGTGTGGATGGTGTTCTACTGGTGATGCAAGGTGTTGTTTTTGCACCAAACGTTTGGAATTGTAGCAAAAAAGTTCAACCTTGGTCTCATCAGACTATAACACATTTTCTCACATGCTTTCAGGAGACTTGATGTATTGTTGTGCAAATTTTAGCCGGGCCTGGATGTTTTTCTGTGTAAGAAAAGGCTTCCATCTTGCAACCCTACCCTACAGCCCAGACATATGGAGAACATGGGAGATTGTCACATGTAGTACACAACCAGTACCTGCCAGAAATTCCTGCAGCTGCTTCAGTGTTGCTGTTTGTCTTTTGGCAGTCTCCCTGACCAGTTTTTGTCTTGTATTTTCATCAATTTTGGAGGGATGTCCAGTTCTTTGCAATGTCACTGTTGTCCCATTTTCTCCACTTTTTGATGACTGTCTTCACTGTGTTCCATGGTATATCCAATGTTGTGGAAATTTTTTTGTACCCTTCTCCTGAATGATACCTTTCAAAAATGAGATCCCTTTGATGCTTTGTAAGGTCTCTGTGAACCATGGCTTTTGCTATAGTGGGGAACCTAGTAAATGTCAGGAAAATCCTACTAGGGTAGCTGAACTTTATTTGGGGTTAATCAGAGTCTCTTTAAATCGATGGCAGCTGTGTACCCAAGAAGACTAAATGCTGTAATTACATCAAAGTATTAGTTTAAGGGTGTGTACACACAACAAAATATTAGTTTAAGGGTGTGCATACTTATGCAACCAGCGTATTGTATGTTTTTTTTATTTTTTTATATTTTTTCCCCTAACAGATTTGTTTGTTTTTCAATTGAATTGTACAGGTTAGGGCCTATATTAGAACATCAAAGTTTCAAAACTTCGAGTGTTCTAATATCGAACCCTATTACGCGAAAGTTGAAAATATCGAAGCAACAGAAAACCAAATTTTTCCTACGGAAAGAATTTGGTTGTCTGTTTCTGTTGCTTTGGTATTTTCAGTGCTGTGGTGGAAAGTTACGGGTCGGGTTCAGGTAAGTGTGCGATTGAGTGCAGGTTAGGGTGCGGGTTAGGTATGTGTGAGATTGTGTGGACGTGAGGGTTAGGGCAGGTTAGGTATGTGTGTGATTGTGTGGACGTGAGGGTTAGGGCGGGTTAGGTGAGTTAGGGGTAGGGCGCGGGTCAGCTAAGTGTGCGATAGTGATGGACCTTAGGGTTAGGGCTTGGGTTAAGGTAAGTGTATAGTTAGTGGTGTGTGTATAGTTTAGTGTAGGGTTAGGTGTAGACTTTAGGTGTATGTGTGTGGATTGCTGTTTGTTTGGTGTGCTTATGTTGTGTGTATGTGTTTTGGAACAACAATTTTTTTCCCTAGGAAAAAATTTGCTGTTCTGTATGTTCAATGTTTTTAGCTTTCGCGTAATAGGGTTCGATATTAGAACATTCAAAGTTTTGAAACTTCGATGTTCTAATATAGACCCTACGGGTTATAGGTCACATTAAAGGTGGTAAAAGTTTTGAAATTATTTATTGTGGTCTCATTTTTTATATCACACAAACCTGGTATTTTAACAGGGGTGTGTAAACTTTTTATATCCATTGTACATATATATATATATATATATATATATATATATATATATATATATATATGTGTGTGTGTATATATGTGCATGTGTGTGTGTATATATATATATATATATATATATATATATATATATATATATATATATACATACACATATATATATATATATATTTATGGATTCACTTCAGAAGCTCGAAATACTGAAATCTCGAATTTCAGTATCTCAAGCCCAAGAAGTGGAATCCACAAAACAACGAAAACTAAAAACCATGAAATTCAAAACCTCAAATACTGGAAGTTTTGAATTTTGCAGTTTTACTACACACTCACACTCACACTCACACTCACACTCGCACTCACACTCGCACTCACACTCGCACTCACACTCACACAAAATCCAGCATACAAACACACACAATCACTCTACTACATGAAAGCAGGGGGGCAAGCCCCATTGCACCCCCACACCCCCCTACTTAAATATTCTCACTCCGAGGTCGCAGTACATACAAACACACACAAAATACCACCACACAAGCTACTTTCTCTTTGTGCACACACAGCACAGCAACAAAACACACTGATACACACCACAGCCCCTACTCAAACCCCTTAACACACGCACACACACACACACACACTTACCTGAATACATAACCATAGCGGTCCTTTAGAAGCACGAAATTCAAAACCTCCGGTATTTGAGGTTTTGAATTTATTTTGCGTTTCTAAACTTTCGCTATTATGTGAATTCGGCTTCTTGGGCTCGAAATACTGAAATTCAAGATTTCAGTATTTCGAGCTTCTGAACGGAACCCATATATATATATGTATATATATATATATATATATATATATATATATATATATATATATATATATATACACACATACACACACACACATATATATATATATATATGTACATACATACACACACACACACACATATAAATATACATACACATAAATGCACACATATACATATATGGTACAAGACAACTTACTGAATAGTGATAGAATGCAAAATCCTAAAATGGCAACATTTTACAATGTTGAACTCAAACTACCTACTAATACATACATGTACTACAATATATACACTGCTCTAGTACACAGCCAGCCAACAAGCAATATCACTTCCCTGTTAGCATAACCAGAAAGTAAGTGCTGACATGGGTTTTGCAGAGTGGGCAAGTCCATGCATCAAGCAGTAGGTATTTTTTCCAATATTTTAACATTTCACTGTTTTGATATTTTAACATACTACATTCAGTATTATGATTTTTCAGTAAGTTGACGTAGACTCATCTATGTGTGCGTGTGTGTGTGTGCGCGCGCACATGTGCATATCACACACGCACACACACCACTCTCCATTCTTTCAAATAATAACTTTGTTGACAGAGTGTACTGCTGTCTTTTTATTGCAGAGTGCTGGGTTTATCATAGGATCATAGAAAGTTACTAGGCTATTGGCCCAGAGGTCCTTATAAGCCTAGTCAAGAGTTGAGCCCATGTTTAGACAAATCAGCACCCAATGCCCCTGTCCAGCAGGGACATGGGTGGAATTCCAGGGATGTATTTTTTTCCCATCCAGTTATCCAGATTGCGCTTAAAAAGGAGTAAAGAGGTACTCTGCCTGATGTGGAGAAGGAGTCTATTCCATAGATGGGGGAGTCTCTGGGACACAAATCTGTCCTACCAACAAGTCCTATTGATGTTGCACACCACGTTGAAGCAGCATATATGGGTTACTCAATTCTCAAGTGGAGCTTGACTTGCGGATATGCAGCAGTCCCATCAAGGTGGGATTCAAGATCGCCTTGTATGCCAGACACACATCACCTTTGAAGAGTCTGTATGAAACAGAGTAGAGGGAAAGGGCTTTTAGCCTATCTGTGTAGGGTAAATTTTTGAGGCCCTGGATTCTCCTGGTGAGGAACCTCTGTGGTCTCTCCAGCTGCTGTATGTGCTTTGCGAGGTACATGCCGAATGGGGCATTGTACTCAATAATGGGCCTTATAAGGGAAGACTACAGAGATGTTATGGCCTCCTTGTACCTGGATGAGATACTTACTTATGAAGTGGGCCATTTAGAAAGCTTTCTGTACAATGGAAGCAACATGGTGGTCAAAAGTCAGGCTGCTATCAATCTGGGTGCTCAAATTCCTCATGACTGACTGCGTGCTTAGAATGTTGTTATTAATGTTATAATTTGTGGGGACATCTCTCTCCCCAAAGGGGGATGATGATGCATTTTTTGGTATTCAGCTTGAGGCCATTTTTCTGGCACCAGTCATTTGTTTGGGTGAGACCCTCTTGGAGGATGCCCATGTCACTAGGGGAATTGATGACAGCTCCCAACTTGCAAACTTGGTCAACCACAACCCACTGGTTTTGGCCTGTACTTCAGAAAAGTATATCCCAAATAACAGAGGCCTCAAGACAGAACACTGGGGTACGCCACTCCATACGGGTCTACTGCTTGCGGTGGCTTCCCCTATTTTGACTAGGTGGCTTCTATCAATGAGCCAGTTGACTACCCATCTGGTAACATACGGACTAATGCCTAGTTGAGAGGGTTTATCTATTATGCCCAACTGGGGAATAGTGTCAAAGGCTTTGGCCATGTCATGGTAAGCAGTGTGCACTGCCTTCCCCTCATCCATGGCTTTGGTGACTGTCTCAAAAAAGTCGACCAGATTTAACAGACATGACCTCCCCTTGATGAAGGCAAACTGTATGGGATCGGGTGTTTGGAGGTTGCCAATGTCCTTGTTAATGAGGTCCATGATAATCCAATCCATGGCCTTGCAGATCAGGCTAGTTAGGCTGATGGGTCTATAATTTCATGCATCAGTGGATGCTCCACCTTTGTGTAAAGGGATGACAGTGGCTGTCCTCTATTCAGCTGGGACAAAACCGGTACTCAGGCTTTGGCTGAATAGGGTGCCTAATGTAAGTTCCCTGCCTGAGTTCATGTAGGATGCAGCCTGGGATGTTATCAGGTCCCATGGAGGCTGTATTTTTTGCCTTTGAGAGAGTAGTGATGACCTGATCCCTAGATATAAGGGGAAGAGGGCAGGTACTGGGAATGTCCTGATTTACTGATGGGGAACACAGGGGTGAAATTTTCACTGAATATGTCAGAGAGCAAGTTTGCTATATATACGGCATTTGTATATGTGGTGTCCGTAACCACCAGTTCTGAACAGATCTGGCTGCTACCTTTGAGATTAAGGACATATGTGAAGAAGGCCTTATGACTGTCTCTAGTAGATGTGGCCAATTTGGACTCAAAGTTTGCTTCTGAGTATTTCACTACTGCTCTTATTTGCTTATTTAAGCTAGGGAGAGATTGCTTCCAATTGGGCACCTGCTCCTTCTTGGTCCTGGACAGCAATTTTTTTCCTTCTCTTATAGAGTTTATTTATTTCAGATGTCCACCAGACAGGTTTACTCTTCCTTGCAGACGATGACTTACTCCTGTCAGGTATTCCTGATTTCATGCATCTATATAAATGTCCATATAGTAATTTGGTATAGTTTTGGATACTGGTGCCAGTTCCTAGAGAGGGAGAGGGGGCTGTGAAAGTGTTTATACCATCCATCAGGAGGCTGTAATCATCTGTGAAGGAGTTTTTTTGATTGACCCTAGCTAGAGGTGGGGTTGGGGGAGATGGTGACTTCGAACATGACCACTTTATGGTCGGATCTTACAAGGGACAATGATACTGTAGGGATGCTGCAGTGGTTACTCATGTTGGTTAATACCAAGTCCAAGATATTATCACCTCTTATGGGGGTATCGACCAGCTGTTCCAAAGCATTTGCATTGACAAAATTGAGGAATCTCTGGGCATTTGTGTTCTGACAAGAGCAGTTCTTCCAGTCTATGTTTGGTTAATTAAAGCCACTCAGGATCAGGGTAAAGGGTTGAATCTTGACAGATATGAAGAGGTCTAAATAGGCAGTTTGGGCATCTTGGGTGAGATTTGGGGGCCGGCAGCTAGCTATGATTTGTATAAGGGTCTTGTCAATAGTTAAATGCACCTGGAGTACCTCCTGTGCATCATACTATTTGACCAGCCTGGAGGTGTGTATGTCTTTAATATATACTGAAACTCCACCTCCTTTGGCTTTACTACCCACAGTTTGGGGTCTGAATGTATGATAGGGTGAGTAACGAAGTAAGGCTGGGGTGCTCTCCGCAGCTTTTAACCAGGTTTCTGTGACTGCACAGATGTCAGCATTTTACAGGGTTAGGAATGCTTGCAATGACTGCAGTTTCATGTTTAGTGTTTAGCAGCATGACCTTTAAGTTGTGTTTTGTTGAAATCTTTATGTTGGTAGTTTTAACGTCATCACTTTTCCTAAAAAAGGCACTACAGGGGAGGCAAGAGCCTTTGCCAGAATCTTGAAGCCCAGGTGAGGCAGATGCAGGCCATCTCTGGCAAAGTACCATGGTCTGTCAATCATATCTTCCCAGGCTGTCAGGTACTGGATCCCCTGGAATGACACCAGAAACTAAGCCAATTGTTAAAGTCAATAATTTCCTATTTGTATTCAGGCATCATTCTGGGTGACAGCAGAATGCTGCTTAAGGCTAGGGACATACCTGCTTGTGACACATATTTGGCAAGTTCAATCATGTCTCTCTTCATATAGTCCAGGGAGGTATGTCTCAAGTCATTCGCACCAACATGGACTTTGACAGAGTCATAACAGTACCTGTTGTTGAATTGATTGCATGTGTGATATGGCAAATTCTGGACCCTCACAGCCAAGTAACTGTGACTTTCTCCTTATCCAGCCAGATGAGATGCACATCTGTGTGTCTCACAATGGAGTTACCTATGACTAATATTTTGAGTTTATGGTTAAGCCTTAGTGGTTGTGAGACACAGGTGTGTGAACGATACATGGTATGTGGTGTGGAGAGCTGTGGAGATCGCGTGTGTTTTTGCCTCGGAGCTCTCCTTTGTTTGGGTATGTTTTTGTTGAGGACCTCCATATATCTGGTTGCATATTGTGTAGGTGTGGGTGGTGTATGAGGTGTAGTGATTGTGTTGACAACCTTCTCAGTGCCAGATATACTGGCTTGTTAGGGAGAGAGCCTGGACTCTAGGTTCCTAATGTAATTGCATCTTTCGCAAATTGTGTTCCTAGGTGGTAGTAGTAGGTGGTTGTCTGTGTACATAAGGCCGTTTATTGAACTGAAGAAAGTTGATTGTTCTGTTTTGTGTAGGGGTTGTGGTTTGGGTTATAGTAAGTAGCTGTGTGTGCTAATGCTGAACATTGGGCTATTATTTATTTATTTATTTATTTGTCTGTCTTCGTTAACCCAAAACATCTAACTGAGCAAAAAAACAGTTTTAAAGCAGAGGCCAGGGGAGAAAAGCTCCACAGTGAAATCACATATATTACATAAAATTAAAAACATTTTACATGTGTAGTACATTTTGCTAGAACAGTATACAGTTTTGATTGAAAATAAAGGGAATACCCACATTGATAACGATAAAAAAAAATTGCACTCACAGGATGAGCATTATGAGAGAATGAAATACAGACAGAATCACTGCATACACCTGTACAATATACAAAAGAAAAAAACATAGAACTGAGAATGCTTTCTTGGATGGTAATAAATACAGATAATATTACGAATTTCATAGTATACTGATGAAATGATAGGAAAGACAGACAGTGGAGGGTTAATGACTGAGAAAGGGAGAAGGCAGTGAGAAAGTGACAGTTTGAGATTTAGTGAGATTTTTTTTTTGAGGTAAGATAAAGGTGAGTTATGGAGTTGTGACTATGCCCCAGCCAACCAACCTAGGTTGAAGTACAGAGCTTGAGCATGTGAAGATCTTGCTGGGTGAGACACAAGTGAATGAATGAAGTCCGTTTCCTAGGTGGACCACATAGATGAACTATAGAGGAGATGTGGACTTCCAATGAAAGTTGTGCACTGTAGCCAGGTGATGTCAACAGATAGTAGATGTAAACACTAGTTCATCCGTTGATCATTTGGGGATGACAAAGTTAGGGCCAGACTTTCCAGTCACTGTAGAAGCAGCAGCATCAGGCCTCTATAAAATACCTTGCCAGCCAGTCAATGTAAAGGTCATGCCAGGGGTCAACTAGCCCAAGGAGGACTGTTTTGGGGGAAAAGATGGATTTGTATACCAGGAAGGCAGAGATTCTAGTAGTGATCTAATGGTCAGACCAGTGGTGGAGGAGTCATGAGTAATACAGAAGATATAATTGCTGTAATAAAGAAGGGGGGGGGGTGTCAAAAAATAATCAATATGGAGAGAAAAAATATAACACTTACAGCACAAAGTACAGCAAGACCCCTTCTCATTTCCATGATACTTATGTGCATATGTGCATAAAAGCTTTGTTATGACAGTAACATTTCTGAATATAAGTGAACAACCCATACTTCTCTGAAAACATCAAACAAGTATAAATGCATCCATGAATTGCTCTCTATTAATTGATAAATGCCAGAGAAGAATCACTTCCTAGTTGTCACTAGCATGCAGAAACAGTAACAATTTGAAAAGCCAGGACCCTCTTCAGTGAGTTACAAAATACAGATACTGAATGACTGAAAAAAACAGACCTGCACATACCATGCCCAAGATGGTCATTTCTCAGAATATTCCCTTTTCTCCAAGGAATGGCAGTTTTATAGTTGGTATATATACATTTGGGGTTTCCCTTTTCTCCAAAGAATGGCAGTTTTATAGTTGGTATATATACATTTGGGGAGTTTGGGGGCATAACCCCCACATCAGGGGTGCAGGGGGCTTTACCCACTGCAAAATGCAAGTTAGAGGAGAAGAACAATGCTCAATATTTGCTCTTCTCCTGCATTTTTGAACTTATTTTTCTTTTCAGTGTGTCGGCACTCGGTATGATGAGTGCCAATATTTCAACAGGGAGCCAACAAAAATATATGAGTGCATTGGCCAGAGAGGGACATTCACCAGGGACATTCCTTTTAGTCTCAGGTTGTAAGGAATATAATATAGAGTAGCTGAACCAGGCACTATCAAGCTTGACCACCATTTCATCATGCTCTGAGCCACCAAATATACCACAGAGGCCATAATCTAATTTTAACGTAATGCAAATACTTGGGTGGATATAAAAGAGCCCATGGCACTTATCAAAAAGACTGGGGTGGGGGATTTTCCCAGGTACCTTGACCAAATTTTCCTTACTAAGTATGAAGAGTTGAAAGCAACTCCTCCAACAATGGTATAAGTCTGCATGGTCTGTCCCAAGTTATATCCACTGGTACCCATTATAATAAGAGTTGCAATAGAGTCCAGCTTGGACTGGATTTTGACCAACTCACCAAACAAAAATATTTTCATGTGGCTCACTTAATCACCCACATAGAAACAACACCTATACAATCAAGCCAGGAACCTCTCATCATTCAACAAAGACTCTTTCACAGCCCATCTAAAGCCCTTCAAGTAAACTCAGTTACATGCACTTTCCCCGGATGAGGCTGTAACTTCAAACTCAACCTTCCTTAAAGCTCTAAATATACGTGTCCCTATAATAAGAAAAAGAATCAAATCCAACTCAGCACCATCGCTTACTAAACAAAACACAAAACTTCTAATGAAAAAACAAGACAAAACATGGAAGATCTTCAAAAAGAATAAAACAGACAAAAACTTGCAATATTTTAAGCAACACTGGAACATCACTAAAAAAATAAAACAGGATAAGAAAACATACTTCACAAACTTGCACAAATAATAGTCCATCAAATCCTATGTCCCTCTGGTCTTCTACTAATGGCCTCCTACATCCTGGCCAATGCAACCATCTCCATCCATAAGTAACTACCCCAGACACATCACCCTCCGATTTAACTCCCACTAAATATAAACAGTCACCTCTCTAAGGAACCAAAACCCACTAACAAAACTATCATCTTGTGTCATAGTGATAGTGGCTGGAACTGTTTGTTTTCTGTTTACTGCATGTAATTGTTTCACTTACTACTGCTTTATTTTAAGTGCATATTATCCTTGTCATAGATATTAATTTTTGCTGGCATTTTGTGGCTGGAACTGTTTTCTGTATACTGCATGTTATTGTTTTAGCTACTATTACTGCTCTACTTAAATGAATATTATCCTTGTCATAGATACTGTTAATGTTCTGCTGGCATTCAGTTTGACCCCTGAGGTCTAACACTATGTCAGGGGCTTCAAGTGGGTTTTTCAACTGAACCTGTGCATTCCCTTCTTATATTGCTTTTGTTCTCTGCTCCTGTTAAGTCAGGGCTTTATGTATGAACCACGTTACTTGGCTGCATGTGGTTTTACAGTTATTGTTTCCATTTTTATTCTGCAGTCCATTTATATATTTTAGCTGTCTTTGTATGAAATAGCATTATTAGTTTTCAGTGTTTATCTGCAATCTGTCTACTGACTGTAGCTGAGGTATGACTGAACTATTATTAGAATGTTATTGCTAAGTAATTCTGCTGCCTAGTGTTTGCTATACACCCTGAATGTCATTGATATTAGGTTTGTTTCACTGAGGTTGTCTAACTCCATTACTACAATTTTTTCCTTATCTGTTTTCCTTTAGTGTCTATACATCACAACTACATAGTGGGTCTGGTTTGTTCCCCTACCCATACGTGAGAGCACAGACACACCAAAACTTAGAAACTTCAGAAAACTTGACTGCTGGCTGACACCTCCACAGCCTCTCTGCTTCTATCTAGGTGCTTACAACTGCTATTTTCAGCTACACACTACGGAATGTTGTCCCATAATCCTTTCAGTAGCACTAGCTATTGCTTTGTTAAGCAAACGAGTATTTGTAGTGCCATTGATTGAGCTCTGCATCAGTACTGAGAAATGGTATGCACGGAATCCCCAATAAGTGCACGCTCACCTTATTGTTACAAATGGAAGATCACGCTTCGTTCGTTTGTAAAAATCCAACACTTTAATGCCCAAAACAGAATAAATGTAGAAAATACATCCAACGGAATTGAATAAAACCAAAGATTTCAATAATCCATAATAATGTAAAACAGTAGTTAAGCGCTTTCACCCGAGAGTCGGGCTTCTTCAGAACACTGTATTAGAAATGAAAAAATGCCTTAAATAGATTTTTTTGGTGCCAACAATGTTTCAAAATATTAAAGGGACAGTGCCCTGTTGTTATGCTTAAAATAAGTGTTTGCATTCACTTCAATATCCTAAGCGAACTCTATTAACATAAAATACCTTTAAAAAACTTCTAAAAAAATGCACAGTTATATAAATATGTAAATCAATGTGGAACACAACTGATTAAATACATGACAAATCATTCCGATAACATTATAAACCTTCAATATATGAATACCATGTATTCCATATGTCAAAACCATACTATAACCTAACAATCGTCTAACCTTACATAATATTATAGTATAAAACTACTGACAATTAATATTTTTTCTTTAGGCATAATTGTAAGACACACCAAATCCATCTGTAACAATAAGGTGAGCGTGCACTTATTGTACGTTTTTCATTGCGATTATTCTGCATCAGTACTGGCAGCTGCACTGTATCCCCCCCCCCCATGACTTCCAAGTTATTTTTCTCTCCTCCCCTACCATAGTGTTTAAATTAGGCTGCATGTAAACTTATTTTAACTCCCCCCTCCCCATTTTGTTAGTTACACTCCTTCCTTGTTAAATGTTTATCTAGTAGAGTGACTCCCTAGTCTAAATTCTCCTGATTTCTACCCGCTTCTTTTGACTTTTGTATTTCTCTTAATTTCTGCCTGTTCCTTTTGACTGTAGGACTCGCTCATACTTTACTTATCCTCCTGTTCCCAGGTCTCCCACTGCTTTTGTAGACTTTTTTATTGCTTTGTCTTGATACTGTGCCCTTCCTCTCTCCTGCCTTCCATCTATGTTCTTTACCCTTTAATAACGTCCAGTTTATCTACTTTCTGTGCTTCCCACCACTGGTTATTCCTTCCCTAGCCTGCTCTCCTTGTCTACCCTATCCTGCTGTGCTATTATATCTTCCTATACCTCAGATTTTCTCCCTCTGCCTTAAATCCATACTCTTCCGCCTCTCTGTATCCTGACTCACCTCCATAGCTCACTGATGGTTTTCTTAGGGAATCTTGTCACTTCTTGTACTCACTTACTGTGGGTGTTGACCCACTCTATTCACTCGTCACCCAACCCCATTCCCACCCACCCAACCCATATCATTTCTTTTATACCTAACCACTTGTCACCTCCTCCCCTTCCAGTTCCTCCCCAACACTGCACCTCATCTCCTGCCTCTATCAGAAAATCCCTCCCACCTCCCCCTCTCCTATTACAACCCCAATCAGATACACCTACAAATATCACCCTTGTATACATCCCACCTTTTCTTAAACTAATTAACATGTACTGCACATATTCAACCCAACTACTAAAAGCATCCATCTACACACTGATAGTCTTCAATCTTCTTTCCAATCTGTCCTCCTATCACACACAACTTGATAGCCATACCCCATCCCCATGGCAAACAGAATCCACAGCTAATCTCATTAAACTAAAAAACTTGCCTATATCACCATCCGACCTTACCACACCCCAACCTTTCCCTTACTCATGCAACAAACCAACCATAAAAACTAACCCTCTCTCTTCACAAAAACAAACTAAAATAATTCATAAATCTACCAAACTCTATCTACACCTACTCCAAAAACTCACCTGCAGTGGAGATGTCCACCCCAATCCAGGACCCAAAACACTTGTCAACCCTAACTCAAATCAGCTAAATCCCCTATACCACAGACCATCCTCAGCTCTCTGCTTCCTAAACATTAATGCTAGAAGCATACTTAAGAAAATCCAGGACCTACATGCCATATTGTCACTAATCAACCCGGATATTGTTGTGTTAACCGAAACATGGCTCAAACCAAAACATCATGACAATGAGATTACTTCCCCTGGCTACAATATTATCCACAAAGACAGAGTAGAGAAAAAGGGAGGTGATGTTGCAATAATATTCCAAAACCACCTCACCATAGAACAACTAGATTACAACACCCAAGATGTCAAAGATGTGGAATTAATCCTTGCCAAATTAAAAATAAACTGCAATAAACACATAGTTATTGCAGGTGGCTACATCCCACTAAGCAATAATATCATTCAAATGTAAAACCTGCTTAATTGGATGTCCAACTCCATTCCACATGAAACCATACTATTAGGAGACTTTAATAATGACTGGCTCAACTGTTCCAGCCATAATCCCACTGCCTTTATAAACTTCCACAGGTTTACCCAAATTATAACCACCATCACTAGAATTGACAAAACATCCAATCACCAGTCCATCTTGGACTGGATCTTGGTATCTGACCCCAATCATACACAGCAATCTGGCTGTATCCCAGATACCCTAAGTGACCGTCATCCTACCTACCTAATTAGGAACAAATCCCAAACCATCAGCCAACCTATCCTCAGAGTAGTTTGTAACAAAAAGACCTTCATACCTACTAACTTCATCAATGCACTAAAACACTGCAACTGGACTCCCCTAAAGCAATTATCTCTAGAAAAAGCAGTTGAGTACTTCAACACAACCTTCCTAAAAATTCTGGACCAATATGCACCCTCCCGATCCATTAGAGTAAAATGTAATTATGCCCCATGGCTTACAAATCCCACTAAAATTATAATGAAAGAAAGGGACAACACCTGGTCTCAATATCAAAAAACAACACCACTACCTTAAGACAAAATTACCTACAGCTCCGGAAAAAAGCCAAAAAACATATCAAACTAGACAAATCTAACTATTATCATTACCTACAAGGAAAACACTCTCATAACCCCAAAAAATTCTGGAACACAATAAATTATATACTGCACCCAGGAAAGTCCACTACACCAACCCCTACCAAATAATCATGAAAACATACCCACACAATTTAATAAATTCTTCACTGAAACAGTCCAGACCCTTACCAATGCAAAAATAATAGTACTACCCACCCCACACCAATAACTACCACAACCCACCCAAATACACAAAACAGTACCCCCAGTTTTCAACTTCACCCAGTGTCCACCAAGGCAATTTCTAAACTCCTTAAGAAACTTACACCAACCACTTTAGCAGCTGATAAGCTACCAGCAGACTTCCTTCAAATATCAGCTGAAGCTATAGCCTATCCAGTCTCCATTCTCATTAATAGATCTCTGTCAGAAAGCAGCCTCTTGGGAAACCTCCCATATCATCCCACTGCACAAAGGAGGTAAATCCTTAGAACTTACCAACTATCGCCCTATAGCTATCTTACCACCATTATCAAAAATATTAGAAAGAGTAGTTCATTCTCACCTTATGCAATACCTCCAGAATAACAGCCTACTCTCCATATCCCAGCATGGCTTTAGACCTTCCCACAGCACCACAACAGCATTATTACCATTTACCAACATAGTTAACCACCACAGAAACAAGGGTCTATTTACTTCTTCCATATTCTTAGACTTATCAAAAGCCTTTGACATGGTTAACCACAGCATGCTTCTTGCAACTCTATCTACCCTAAATATAAGTCCCTCCTCTGTATCATGGTTTAACAGCTATTTGTCAGATCGACAGCAAGCTGTCCTATGGCAAGACCAATTGTGCCCCCTGCTACCAGTAACTATAGGAGTCCCTCAAGGGTCTATCCTTGGCCCTCTGTTGTTTTCCCTATTTACTAACCAGATATCTTCATCCTTGTCAACTGCCTCAGTAGTACAATATGCTGACAACACAACCCTTATATGTGCCGCCCCCACCCTAAGTGAATTACAAACCCTAACCCAAAACACCTTCACCCTAGCTGAAACCTGATTCACTAACATCAAACTTCTTCTTAACCCCCAAAAAAAAAAAAAACTAATTCTCTTTGGCCCAGGTAGATCTCTGGCCCAGGAAGATCTCCCCCCCTGAGCAACAACTTCATCATCAACTCCAAAGAAAACATTCAAATTAGTCCAACCACACACGCCAAACTGCTAGGCATACAGATAGACAATAACCTGAAATTCGACATCCACATAGCACAAAGCATCAAGAAAGTTAATAAAAAGCTAGGCCTCCTCTACAGGAACACACAGTTTATGACTAAACATACAAAAGTCACCATCACTAGGACTCATCTCCTATCCACCCTCCTCTATGCTCTCCCATCTTGATTAATCTACGCCAAACCGAACTGAATAAAATGGAATCTTGCTATAATAAGATTGCCAAGTTTGCATCTGATGCTTCTTACAGGTCCCACCACTGTCTATCCCTAAAACAGCTTAACTGGCTTGAGTTGCTTCATATACTCATGCTCAATCAACTCTCTATAGCTCACAAGCTCTACTACCTCCCAGAGTTAACCCCAGCACTTCAGCATTTAATACATCCCCACATTCCCACTAGAGCCCTAGATCTAACAGTCATAACCTAATAACGGTCATCCAACATAAAAACAATGCTGGTAAATCACTCTTTGCCAGCACCATTTTCAAAACCTGGAACACGCTACCAATCCATATAACTTCTAGCACCTCCTTCAATCATTTCAAACAACTCCTTAAAACCCACTACTTAACTAACTGGCTATGCTCATGTTACACTCCAGGTTAAATCTGTGTCACATGTTCAGATAAGTATAAACAGATTTGCCCTAAAAAGCTTGTAAACCCAGATACTGGTATAAAAAAAAAACAAACAAAAAAAAAAACTTTATTTTTTTTAAGTTTTTGACTATGTACCTCAATGTTTTTACTATGTACTTCAATTACTCTCAGCTAGACCGTCTTCTGTGTGGAGACGTGTGAATGGGCATACCTTCGTTGAAGGTTGTGCGTCAGAGCTAGCAACTCGGCACGTAAAAATTTACTGCCAATCATTAGCGGACCGGAGTTCCGCTGTGGTGACCCCTAACTGGGAAAATCCGAAAAGACACAACAACTTCAATGACTGTCTACTGTACTAACTAAAACTGTTAACTTCTAACCTATTATGTATTAAAATCAGTTGTATGTTCTATATTTTGTTCACTCATGTACTACATTCAATTGTACTGTGGAGCTTTTCTCCCCGGGCCTCCGCTGAAAATGGACCTGTATCCAGTCCGAATTTCCTGGTAAACAAATGTAAATAAATAAATAAATATAAATTTCCTTCTCCTTTCACCTAGTCACTACTTCCACCATCAAAATAATTACTCAGTCAAATAAATCACCCCACCCAAGCCTCTGACAACTTACCCTCTGAATACTTAAAGCTTGTGGCAGAAGCAACAGCCTACCCAATAGCCATACGAATAAATTGTTCCATAAAAGAAAAATGTCCCTATCCTGTGGAAGAAATCATATCTTACAATTGCTGCATAAAGGAGGAAAGTCTAGTGAACTATCTATCTACAAGCCAATACCCATTCTATCCCCTCTCACAAAAATACTTGAAAATACATATAATCTCAACTAATAAAATTCATAATAGACAATAACCTCCTAGTGCCTAGACAACATGGCTTCCATCCCTGTCACAGCAACACATCTCTACTGTAAATCAACACTGAAATAATGGTGGCTTGGTACTGGCTGTTTTCCTCGATCTCTCTAAAGATACTGACCCTGTTTCTTATACACTTCATATTCAAAGACTTTCCACTCTGGGCTTTGATACTCCATCCCTTGGCTGGTTAGAAAGCTACCTCACTAACAGATGCCAGGCATGTAATGAAAACAATTTTACTCTACATTTCTTCCTGTAACAGCTGGTGTCCAAGGATTCATACTCGGGCCTCATCCTTTCAGTATTCATAAACAAGCTGTACAAAGATATAAAAGAAGTCACAATCATGTACTACACTGATAACTCCTCTATGATTTGCTCTGCAAAAGGTCTAGACAAACTACAACAAATCACTCAGGAATCCCTGCTCCCTGGGAAAAAAAAAATGGCATAGCAGCTCAGAACTATTGCTAAACCCCCCAAAATTCAAATCAATACTATTCACCTTGAGACAATTTCATTAACAAAAGTCACGATTTACATTAACTTCATTAAACCTAACCAGCATTGAACCTTTGTCCAATACAAAGATTCTAGGAGTAGTAATAGATGAAAGCATTGAGTGTGGCCTTCACATAAGACGACCCATCAAAAAGAATTAGGGCGTTATACAGAATCAAAGCATACCTCTCCCCAGCAACCAAGAACCATCTGCCAACCTCCCTGCTGTTCCCATAATTTCTCAGTGCAGCTCCAATGTTATAAGCTTACACACCACACTACTTTCTCTCCTACAGCAGTTCTACAATAAGGTAGCTAAATTTGCAGATAACATGCCCTACAAATCTCATCACTGTTTCTCCCTAAAAATCAGTCTTGGCTAAAATGACCTTACTATCTATCACACTTACAATATGCAGATTACAAACAGACAGTGTTTTTTAGGGTCCAGCTCAAAGCAATACACTTCAGCAATATCAACCAAGCAGAACATCATCAACCAATAAAGCATTACTCAGATAAGTACATCTAATAACTCATAAGGGGACTCCTTATACTCTTCTCATGTCTCCTGACTCAGGAACGATCTACCTCATGACCTTAGACAAAGTCATGACTATAAGTCCTTTTACACATACCTTAAACAATATGACACTGCCCCTGCTCTACTCGTAGCTGACCCACATCCTATCATCCCAAACACACACTACTGATTCGTATCTTCTCAAGTGTCTATACATAAAGCTGCATTCTCTGTCTCTGACTACAAACTTTTGTGCTATAATGCTTGTTTAAATCAATCTAAAATAATTATGTTCCCTATTACATTTCCATACTTCTCAATATTTCTACTATCTAGTATATTTCTGCTCAATTTTTTTGTGCTGAAATGCAACATCCCTGTACATTTGTACTCTGAAATACTTATTAATAATCTGTTTTTGTGCCTTGATTCATCTCTGTATATATTGTCTAAACACAGGTATGTCAGTTGTTATTATGGAAAATTTCTACCCAGGGCTTCACTGAAAAGGGGTATCAATGTGTGCCCAGTTGGACTGTCCCAGTAAACAAATGCTAATAAATAAATAACTAAATCAATCAGTCTTCCCTGTCTAGTGGGACTAAATCAGTCAACAAGCCATGCATGCAGGAATGAATTAAATAATGAATGTTCTTTGAATGCAGTAGTAAAATAAATAAATAAATAAATAATAAAAACGATTCACAAATGTCCAGCATGAACACAGAAATGGAGCAAAATTATTGCCTTTTCCAATACTTTTGAATGGCATGGAATAAGCTGTCCTACCAAAAACTGCTAAATGCAGTATGCAAGATCCTAATACCCAACAGCAATTGCTTTGGGGGTGATCTCCAGAAAAATGAACATGAGTTCACAAAGAGACAGCAGTACATCACATATCCAATGTAAGCAGGGAGAATCAACAGAGATCCTAATCACCATCAGAAAGGACATCTTCACATACTTCCAGTGGAGTGCCCAGGCACCATTGCAGGTAACATCAAGAGTCACATAGGTTCATACATGAACACTAAGTTAACTGCCCTGAAGGGCCATTTAAAACCTAGCTATTAACCTGAAGCCAGAATCAAACCATGTACATTGTATCTATTAGGTGAAAACCTTAATCATTATGCCATGTAGTCACTACCCAAGGGTGGATTACATGTGGTTCCATATAATACTACTGGGTATATGTACTGTATGTACAGGCAGGTGGTGGTCACTTATGATATACAGCTACACTGCGTAGCTGGGGAAACAAAATGGAGGAAAAAAATATATGTACAGACTTTGTGGCAGCATATGGATGAGGTCAGACTTGCTAAGTTCTTAACTGCATGTACTTTTTAATACATCCATTTCATATTTCTGGGTCTTTCTTGAAGAGTTACAGTCAGTGTTTCTGGCTTGTTTCTGTTTCTACCAGTTTGAAAACAGTCTGTGACATGGCGCAGACAAAGTATGATGCAGCACTAGAAACATGTTGAAAAAATTCCTATAAAGTAATAATAAAAAAACTGAGACACTTGCAACCTGCAAAAACAATTATTTATTTTACATACTCCTAATAAGAAACTGTAATAATCTGTTCTATGACCCACTGACAGTCACATGAAGATATTTGCAAAGCAGGATATACACAATGTCCGGTCACAGAGCTACAACATAGGCTTGCTGCCAGAATGCTCTCTCTATGTCAGCCATAAAGCCGTTGCTTGAAGTCATCCTGTAGCAAACATTTCTTAGTCGGAATATCATTAAGTGTGAGCTGCAGACAATGGAAGCTGAAGCCTTGTTTCCTCGTGTGTTACTATAATGAGATGACATTTCAAGCAGCAACATTAAACAGCTGAAGTAAATCGGCAGAGTACAAAGGCATCTCACCAGTAGTATGTAAACACCTGCCCCTGCAGTATTCCTGGACCTGGTGCTATAGAAAGGAGAGTCAGCACTATTCTTCTGATCGTTATGAAGCTGGCAAAGAGCCCAGGTAGCTAATCAATGTCCAGCTCAGAACACGAGTGTTGCGAGACACTGTACTTTGGCTGGCAATGCTCTACAGCACCTGCAATATGTTGCCACAGGGAAACTTTATGTCTGCAGGAGAAATACATGCTTATGCTATTTTTAAGTCTGCATTCAATGAGGTAATGTCACCCTGCAATCATCGCATCTCTAGTAACATACGCTGGTGCTTAGAACCTCACAGATGGTACTGTCTCAGCAGTGAAAGTAACGGCGTTGGCAATCTCGCTCCGTTACTCTCTCCAAAGCTGTAGTTCAGCTATCTGCAGTAATGAATTAGCAACATTAGAGGCAAGAAATGATTTCTGTTTCTTTCCCACTTCACATGGTAAACCTTGCAGCTTGTTGTGTTTCACAACATGTGGACCTGAGAGAATTAATTATGTTCATCATCTTATGGTACCCTTCCATGCTACATTAATTGTGTTATTAGTTAAAAAAAAGTAAGAAAAAGTTTGCTCAAGATAGAATAATTTTTTGTGTCTCATGGGTGAAAGCTGATGTAGAAGAATCCATCTTGTACACAGTTAACACTGTTCCTAATTGTTTAAAAAACAGAAATTATATGCGTCTGTTCATGTATTAATATATGCATACACACACACACACATACATACATACATTAAATGCCTCTCTCCATATACATGTGTTTTACATACATACATTACATACATGCATTAAATGCCTCTCTCCATATACATGTATAGAAAAACCACAAGTAAATAAGAAATCTTTAGTTTGTACTACCTTTAAGCTATCCCATCCACTTTGCACATCTCAGTGGCTAATACTAACAAGAAATAGGACCCAGTAATAGCCTCAAGAGCAGGGTCAGTCCACCCAGGCATTCTACTTGTATGTTTTATGAGAGTGAAGCTATTACATTAGCAGTATTTCTTAGTAGTTCTCAGCTTGCTAATAAAACTGACTGTTGTAGCCTTGTGTCGCCCCCCCCCGATAGTACAGTAATCCTAACTGTCCAATAGACAGTATAGATTTAATTCACATCCCTGTGACTAAATTAAATTAACCATCAAGCAGCCCTCTCAGTTCTTTCTGCCTTAGTTTGTATCACTTGAAGGATCACCTGCTTATTTGCATCTCTATCATTGCTAATGTATCTCCCTACTCTAATCTGTGCACAAACTAGTTACTAATCAGCAAGTCAATGTAAAGACACACTCCCAACCTTAATAAACTTTGCTGTCTCTTCTCTCCTTCACTTTACAGGTAGTTTGAATTATTACTTACCCTCTCTGAGGCCTTCACTGATTTCCACTGATTGCCTCTCTGGTTTCTTTGCATTCCACCTGGTTTACACCCCTTGTGCTATCTCCCTCCCCCAATACAAAGTCTATATTAGAATCCTGCTGAGCATGGAGCCATCTTTAAATTTCTAGTCTCCCACCAGGACACAAGTGCTTTCAGCAATTACATTCTGCTAGCCGGTAAGCCATTAGACCTCAGGAATTTGTTTTAAAAGTGTTCAGATTTGTAAAGTAATACTTACTTTTTCTCTTGCCTTGGTTGGCTCTGGCTCTGCCCCGCTCCGTTCGCCCTCGCTAACGCTCGGGCTCTCTCCGCTCCCCTGCCCTGCCCCCTATACCCCCCGCCCCCCACTACCTCTACATTTATAGTAATCATAGCCACACCCACAGCTCACCCTCACATCACCTCCACCAATCACAGCTCCTCAAGTCATATCACATTAAACCACACCAACTTGCTCCACACAAAATACTCCCAATCACTCTCATTCCCACTAGGCATTTTTGCATCACCCACAGTACTTCCCGATCCACATATAGTGGAAGCCTATAATTGCTATTCAGACTCACCCACCTAGAAACAACATAAACTTTATAACCATGACTATCACACAACTAAATCTAGTCTGTCTTCTCATAATTCTTTACAACACCACAAGTTATCACTCTAGCAATATCCCTAAACTTAGTAGCACAACACTGCATTATGCACTCTCATACACAGACACCACACATTATAATAATATCTGCCCACACTTATTCAAGAACTACATAACGGACCAATTCAGAACTAAACACATATGCTCTCATTCCTACTCCAAAAAAACACAATACATTCTCACACTCCTCACCAAACTCCAACATCTGTATAACCATTTTAACTCCAGGCTCACCATAAGTGGGGATATCCACCCCAACACCCCAACCCAGGCCCAAATCCATCCTGTCCAACACAAACTGCTCAAACACAAATGTCAGAACATAACACCCCCACTTTCTTCATCCCTGGGCAAATCAACAACAGCAGCAAAACCAACCATCTTTTAATGCTAAATATTAATATTAGAAGTATCAAAAATAAAATACCTGAACTCCAGGCCACAATAGCACACTACTCCCCAGACATAGTTGCTTTAACAGAAACCTGGCTAAATAAAAACATAGCTAACTCAGAAGTTCTCCCTACCGGCTACAATATCATTAGACCAGACAGACCACTTCGTAAAGGGGGTGGAACTGCCTTACTCTACAAGTCCAACTTAACTGTCCGTCAATTACCAAACTCCTACCCCTCCCCCAATAATTGGGACATACTTATCTCACAACTTCAACTTCACCCTAAAAAGGTCACCACCATAATTGTGATCTATATTCCACCTGGTAATACACCTGCTAGCCTTGAAGACTTCTTATCCTGGTGTTCTTCCACATACTCACAAGAAACCCTTATTATGGGGGACTTCAACATAGATTGGTTCACCTGTATATCAGAACCACCAAGTAATCTAATAAATCTCCATGGCTACCAGCAGCTAGTCCAAATTCCAACTAGGTGTGATAAAAAATCTAAAAGGGAATCCATCCTTGACTGGGGCCTAACTAGCAACCCCACATTGTACCCTCACACAGGCAGTCTCGCAGACACCTTAAGTGACCACAACATAATATACTTTATACGTAGTAGAACAAGCATATGCAAAACCACTAACTATATATCCACTAGAAACACAAAAAAATTCTCTCCTGAGGTCCTCAACACTTTACTGTGTAACTGTGACTGGATCCCCCTAAAAACCCTCCCACTTGACCAGGCTGTAGCATATTTCAACAAAACATTTCTACAACACCTAGACACTGTCGCTCCATTGCGCAAAATCAAGGTTAGAACCTCTACAAACCCATTGGTCAGTAAAGAAACCAAACAAATCCTCAAGTCCAGAGACACTGCCTGGCGTTACTATAAAAAAAACAAAGAAACACAAAGCCTAACTAAGTACCAAGAACTGCGCAACCGTGCAAAAAAAATGCATTAGGCTGGACAAAAAATCCTACTACACAACATTACAAAATAAATACCAACACAACCCGCAAATTTTGGCAAAATGTAAACCAGCTACTAAAATCCATCCAAAAGGCTACCCCCAAACCAACCACCCCTGACACTAAAGTTCCCATCGAAACACAATTCAACTCCCACTTTGTGAACTCAATTCTATCCTTAGTATCACAGGACAGTTCCTTCCTCACTATCCCCCCCAACACAAATAACACTAATACAAGCTTTAACCTCAAAACAGTTTCCACCACTTCAATCAAAAGCATGCTCTCCAAACTAAAAACCTCATCAACAGCAGCCAACCTACTCCCCAGCTATTTCTTGAAACTTACAGCAGATGCTATTGCTATCCCAGTCTACACTCTCATAAACAGATCAATTGTTGAAAACTATGTGCCCAAACTCTGGAAAATATCCTATGTTACACCCATACATAAAGGCGGGACCTCCACTGAACTTAATAACTACAGACCCATTGCTTTACTCTCCCCTGGCCAAAATCCTAGAAAATGCATCCATACCCAGATGCTAAACTATCTCCTAGACTGCAACATCCTGTCACCTACTCAGCATGGTTTCAGACCTGCCCATAGTACCACTACAGCTCTCCTCTGCTTCACAGACACAGTAAACCGTCTCAAAATGAAGGCCTGCAAGTGTCAACTCTTTTTGGATATGTCCAAAGCATTTGACACAGTCTCGCACCAAATCCTGCTAAACAAACTAAACCAATATCATCTATCTAATTCCACTCTTACCTGGTTCCAAAGCTACTTAACTGACAGGTACCAAGCTGTGAAATGGGAAAATTCTCCCTCTCCTCAGCTGCCCATAACTATAGGAATCCCACAGGGTTCTATCTTAGGACCACTACTATTCACAGTCTTCACAAATGACCTCCACACCTCCACACAGCATGCATCTATAATTCAGTATGCAGATGACACTCCCTTAATCTGTGCTGCACAAAACATTCCCACCCTCCTGCAAACAACTCAACTAGCATTCTCTGACGTTGAAAACTACCTTACCAAAACCCAACTTATCCTCAATCCAAAGAAAACTCAGCTTATGATTATAACCAGTTCTAACAAAAACACTAACAGTCAATTCACTATCTACTCCACAAATGCTACTCCAATTGCTCCAGTGGCACAGGCTAAGCTATTGGGAATAACCATAGACTCCCACCTAAAATTTGATAGTCATCTGAACTTAACTATTAAAAAGTACATGCCAAACTGGGGTCACTCTACCGTATCAAACCATTTCTTACCAACAACACAAGATCAGCCATTGCTCCCTCCCAACTTCTATCCACCCTACTCTATGCATCTCCCATTCTGACTAATCTCAACAAAACTGAACTAAGCAAAATGGAAGCTTGCTATAACAGAATTGCCCATTTTGCTGCAAATTGCTCATATAGAACTCATCACTGTACTGCTTTGAGACAGCTCCACTGGCTTGAACTGCCCAACCTCCTAACCTACAATCAGCTCTGCCTCTGTCATTCTATCTATTACCTCCCCAATAAGTGTCCTGCCCTTAAAAACCTAGTACAACATCACTCAGCCAAAAGGCCTCTTAGATCATCAAGCAAACTACTACTAGAAGTCACCAACAGCTACAATAGCTTTGGAGATGCACTATATAGTAGTTCGTGGCTAAAAATGGAACTCTGTCCCTACTAGCATTCAAAACACATCATCCAAAGCCTCCTTTAAAGACCTCATCAGGCAACATCTCAAGCAAAGTTGGCAGTGCCATGATTGCTCCCCAGGCTAGTGAAAGCGGATAACATATGCATACTAAATCTAGAGCAATTGATAACAGTTTTTCAATCTTACTCACAAACACTGGCTAATCTACAATGTATGTACTGTACCTGTGTACTATGTATGTATTCTACCTACATTCCAAAGTTCAGCTGTACACCACAAATCTATTACTTACCTTTATTTTTAAAATTAATATCTTTTTTGATTGTTCTCTCCACTCTAACTGTTTGTGCCACATACCACTGTAAAAACATGTCTCTTGTAATTTGTGTGTATAATGATTATGTCTAAATAACTAAATGTGTCTGTAATTTTTCTTTGTGGAGCTTTTCTCCCCGGGCCTCTGCTGAAAAAGGGCCTTTTCGGCTCAGTCAGACACCCCCGGTTAACAAATGTAAAATAAAATAAATAAATAAATAAATAAATAAAGCCTAACATAAACTTAGTATGCAGTTGCAAAACAGCACATGCAACATACATGTTTTCTGACCTTCTTCTAAATAAGAGCATGTTTTGGGGACATGGTGCATGATGTGACTGGTAATTCTGTGCCTAATCTTGCAACTGATGGCTGCATGGGGTCAGGCAGCACAACACACATCAGGCTCTACAACAGATATCACTTCCTTCTCAATGGAGAAAGGCAGTCAAACATCCACCCTGCTCCATTGAAAGATGGGTAATGACTGATAATGCTATGGGAAAAAGCTACATGAGGGCAGCAAATATCACAGACCATAATCTCATGAACACTGAAAAAAAAAAAACGCACTTAAATATGAGTAAGAAGCCAAAAAAATCCCACTCATTCTTACTCAGGTAAAGCCATTCAGTAACACCGACTGTTCAGTGAGAAAATACAAGGAAAGCCACTACCACAGAAGGGCAGACACACGTACAGAAAAAAATTATGCAGATGTGAAATATCTCAGGTGTTATTATATGACAGGTCTCAGATGAGGGAAAGCCAAAACAGACCAGTGGAAAAGAAGGCAAGTGGGCATGAATGTGAAGTGTGTCAGCTTCTAGGACATTAAAGTATGACAGCAAGAGAGGAGGCAAGACACAAAAAAAGGAACCACCAGATAATCTGGCACATGCAAAACAAGGCAAGTTCTAACAATGAAGGCTTTGCATGTGACTCACTACAGTAGGATAACAAGTTGATAAAGGGGACATCAGATGATGGCATACCCATATTTATTCTTAGGTCCGTGCATATGTGATGGCATTAAACCACTGTAACCTGTAGATAAAATACCAGTTTTAAAATAGTGACTACTAAAGCATTTTGGTAAATGATGAAAGCAAGAAATGTGGATATCTGGATGCATCTAGAGCTATGATCAGTCTTATTAAATAGACATTAGTAGAAATGGATATTAAGGTTGCCTCTAGGACTAGGACCAGGCCCAGGCTTACCTTTTCATGCATTATGTTTTTACACTGCATTTCTTTTCTAATCATGCTTAAATGCCGAAGTTGTAACTTATTTTATATAAAAAGATTATAGCATTTTTAATTTTACTAGCTCATTTGTATGAGCTGTGTCTTCATATAGAAAAACCTAATAAAAGACTTCAGGCAATAATTTACATGCAACTGCAAAGCACTCTGGGTATTCAGAAATTTGTCACTTCTTTAGACGTGCAGTCACTTACTTTGTGTTTTAATACTATAACATACAAGATACTTCTCAAAGTAAAGTGTTTTACTTGCAGCACAAAGCTGATGTTTTTATAGTCATATAAAATTTTCTGTTGCTGCAGTTAAAGAAATATTGTAGCTTATAGACTAATTTAGACAGTGAGGTACAGAGGTTTTAGTCCATCATGACCAAAAGCAGGATGTCGGAATTCCAAAAAATAATAATAAAATAAAATTCAGTGTGGCTTCCTAATCAACAAAATAATACCCAACAATAACAGTCATTTTACATTAAAAACTATTTAATGTGATGCTCTAACTAGTTATGTGGTTACTCTCAAATTCATAAGCACTATACATCTGTGGTAAAAAATGAACCTACTTTTAATGTGACACTGTAAAAAGAAAGACCTCTCTGGCTAAGAGTGAAACTGCAGCTACATTGTTTGGAGACTGTGATCGCTCTAGCCTTAGAAAACAGGAAACAGGATCAAGGGTGGGGGCTTCAAAGAGCGACAAATGCATCAGATACTCTTCTCAGTACATCCGCACAGATGCATCACACGCTGCTCTCAATGTTCATCTGCAAACAGTTATTTTCACAATTTTACAGAACCTACAATTTCAGCCATCCTTTTAAAATCTGGGGAGCAATGAATATGCTGATGTTAAAATATAAGGAAATTTATACTTGAAAGATATATTTTGTACAAAAGAAAAACTACACCAAACTCACTTCTCTGTATGATGCTATGCAGGAAATGTCAGACCCAAAAATGTAAGCCAGGCCCTTGAAGTTATTCAGAAAGATGCCAGCCAACAAGCTTGATGGGGTTATGGCAAAAAAAAAAAAAAGCTTCTTCAGCTCCCCACCAACAACTGTCCAAGATACACATTTCTACTGTTGTTACGGCCAAAGAAAATGTGCAGGTACCAGTACAGCAGGCATAAGAAGCCATGGAGAATTGAAGGTGATCTACTAACGTAAAAATGACATGCAAATGGGTTGTAGAACTCAGAACCATGTATTTATTTACTTATTTCTAGTTATTTGGAAATTATAATTTGGATAAAGTATTTTAATGTGATGTCCTTAATTTCTTTCAGAGCTGCGAATCATTAATATATTTGGTACTGATAAAAATGTTGCCAACAGTTTGTCAGACTAAACACAGCAAGCTTCAAGTACTGGTTGTTTTGTATTACCCAGATCTGTGTCATGCTAAATGGACTCAAATAAATTTTTAACATCATAATTTGATTACAGTCCTGGTTATTTGCAGTAAGAATTAATTATATCATACTAGGAAAATACGGATTTTGAAAACACTGGATGTGATGCTAATTGTCTATAAAAGACTTTGTGGTTAAACTGGTAGAACCTGACCAAAGTAAATTATAACAGGGGAAGGTAATAGAATGGGAAGAGGCCAAGAATAGGTTTGGACTGTAAGTTAGTGACTGCTTTCCCTATCAAGGATTGATATCAAAGTACAGCAAAGAAAAAGTAATAGGAGGATCCCAAGTTAAAGTCCAGCACTGGTAGAGTTCTTATTTGAATTCAAAGCACAGGCTGCTGTTAAAAAATGGATAATTAGTAGGGCTTATAAAATATTGCATGATGACCATAGGAATCAATCACAGGAGGTTAGAAAGTACTGGGAAGAAAGAATGTATAATCAATTCACAAAAAAACTATGACAGGATATATGTAAGGCTACAAATATACAGTCTAGAAGATTTAGGATTTTTGTTTGTAAGTGTTTGCACAGGTACTTTTATACTCCAAGGAGACACCAAAGAATTTTTCTTCAGGTAGATTGTAAATGTTGGAAGTGTAATGGAGAAGAAATACGTAATTGGAAACGTATTGTTTGGAAGTGTAATGAGTTGACAGACTTAAAAAAATTCACTACAGACTACTCTGTCAGAAACACTCGGTGAGCAATTTGGTGGAGCTAAGGAAATCGTGTTTTTTTCTTTTTTTTTTTTTTGTGCTGTGATGTCAGATTGCATGGACATAAGGCCTTGCTGAGTGTAATTCCAGTGGCTGCCAAAATAAAAATTACTAGAAACTGGAAATTAAAGTCTAAACCAACTGTATTAGAAGTAGTGAATATAGTAACAAAGATAAAACAACCGGAAGTGGGATCTTTAGAACAGGGTAGAAGCAAATTACATAGAAAAATGGGAATCGTGGGAACAATACATGCAGAATAAGGTTTTGGAGGATGAATTATGTTAAGGGAAGGCAGGAATTGAATGAACTATGCAATGTTTGACTGGCAATGACTGTATAGAGGATTATATGTGATATATAATGATTGCAACTGAAAATATGTCAATATGGTTTGATTTCATTTATATAAAGGTTTGACTGCCTATGTCATATGTAATGATTCAGTAAAGATACTTTTTGTTTAAATTAGTAACAGTGGCTTAGAGGACAGCACATCCATCTCTGATAAGGCCTGGGGGTTCATATGCCATTTCCAACAGTTGAATGACGCATTAGTACCTCCTGAGGTACTGTACTTTAGATAACGCCTTAAACTGAATCCCCAACTGTCAGATTTGGTGTAACATCACATGGAAGTTAAATACTTTGTGACATATCAAGGAAAGACTAGGATTTTTATTTAATAAAAAGAATACCGATCATAAAATACAGAAAAAAGTTCAAGCAAGATAGTTCATTTCCAGCAATGATTAGGATTTCATACATCTTAATTTCCTACCGTGTTTTACTCAGTAATACAGTTTTGGCTAATGCATGTTGTTCAGTTACTACTTTACTGCGAAAATGCATGGTTTAAAGTATATTCATCCATTATAAAACCTTCATTTTATTTTATATTATTTTGCTAACAAAGACAGAAAGTTGATTCCAATGGATCTTTTTAGGCTTAACCTAGAAAAAAAGCAGGCATAAAGGAAGAAAGAAAAAAACTATTATAAGGTATATGAAATACAATAACTGGGTACAAACTAAACGTTGAAAAAAGTACTTGTTCTGGTAATAGTGCACTGTACACAAAATTTATTTTTACAGAGGGAAGTGTGTGTGTGTAGGAAATTACAGGGGAGTTTATGCATTTATGGCATTTTTCAGGTACTTTTTTTAAAGACATCAATTCTCAGGTACAGCTTATGTTACTTTAACATTCTTAAAGCAGTTGTAGGTAACATCTTTAATAAGGACTGTTGAATTGAAAGAAGAATTTGGAGTAGGAGTTGATAACCTTAAAGCTGTATGGGGAATGACTCCCAAAGTTACCTTGTTAAGACTAAAAAACTATTGTTGGTATAATGACATTTATTCCTACAGGTTTGCAGCGCGGGGTTAGTGTGAAGTAGAGATCTTGGATTACTGTTGGTGGTTCTAATAGTAAGCCGACTGGTTAAGAATGGATACAAGTTTTGATTCATTTGTTTAAATAAGCATAGCAGCAAAATATTAAATGTTTATTTAATCTTCAGTAGGAATGGATTGGTGCAAGGGTGATGAATCTGAATATGCTGTCAGAGGTGCTTTGCAAAGATGCATTCTTTTAGAAACTGCTGAAATGATGGCATGGCTATTTTCCAACTGTGTAAGGAATGCCGAGGATCTGAACACAACACTGATTAATTCAGCCATTTATTTATGACTCATAGTGACTCTATGGATGGTTCTCAGAACATATTACAGAAGTAGATTGCTAGGCTTTTCTTCTGCTCAGATACAGCTGCTTCCCAGTTGAACCCCACCAGGTTTCAAACCTAAGTCTATCAGTTGATAATGCTTCACCTTAACTTCTGTGCTATCAAGCTGGGTTCTTATTTACATAAGAATGTATTTATTTATGTTAATCAGATGGCTGACCTGTGAAATTCCCCAAGAAAACTCAGTATTCTGTATTTGAGTCTAATTCTGTAGGATGCAGTACCCAAAGATGATAAAATAATAACCAACCACTACAACAGGACATGGTCCAGTACAAACAAGTAAAGTAACCAACCATTACAGCAGGAGATGGCAAAGTACAAAAAAAAAAAAAAATAAGACATTCAAACAGCAGCAGTTTATTACAAGAGAATAAACTGTAAAAGTATCACAGCAGTACTGAGCCTATAAAGTATTTTGCAAGTAAAAAGCAAACAGCCTTACTAATGGTCAGTTAGTTCTCCCTTTGTCCACATGGGATTTTGTCAAGCTTGCTGAATGAAGTACATCTCTACAGGTTAAACTTTAAAAGAAACAGGGAAGACTCAACTCCAGATAGTCACAAGTAGGAACAGATGATGCAGACAAAACTCTTTACAAGTTCTCATTGGTTATCCTGCAAGATAAACAGGTGGAGAATTTGGCAATGGTGAGCTACTGAGTAAAGTGGTTAGTACAAGTAAAACAAAGGACATATGTAATCTACAAATACATCAATAGAGAGCTGCCTATCACAATAGTGGAATAAAACATGAATTCAGGTTTACACTGCTTCTATCAATCATAGGCAAACAGAAGTCTGGAACAAGTTTACTCTAAAGATAGCCAGATGGGGAAGAATTATTTGCATTTGGTAAAGGAAATTTAGACTGCTTGAACCATTTTATAAAACATTGTTGATGTGGTGGAAAGTACATAGGAAGACAGTGTTAAAGTGTGTTGGAGGAAACATCAGTGGATAGTGACAGGTAGCTGTGGAAAATGGCTCCCTGTTGAAATATTGTCACTCAAAATGCCATGTGCTGAAAAGTGGGACCCCCCCCAATTTATATATACCAACTCCAAGATCATCACAACTCAGAGAAAATAGAATATTCTGAGAAATGGCATCTCAATCTCATCTCAGTCTTAGTATATACAAGTTCAATCTTTCAGCCATTCCGTCTCCGCATTTTGGGAATTGCACCAGTGGGTTCCAACATTTCAAATGGTTACCGTGGAAAACATTTTGGTTAATGAGCCAGAGGTCAACCTTTATAGCAGGTTATACACCATTACTGCTAGGGGGCCTGTGCCATTTATTTGGCTTGGAGCCAGCATTTTTTATTCAATTACAACAGTGCTCTCCAACATCAGAAAAATTATGAGCTCGCACATCCAATTGAGAATCTTTTGTAAAATGTATTTTATGAGCATTGCAAGGTTACCAACGTTAAAATGCATTCAACTTTTGGCATCAGTGGACACTACCAGATGTCAGAGAGTTTCACAGATTACATTTCAAAAAAGTTATCCAGGTTGTTAATCTTGTTTAAGACTTTAACAAGACAATTTGCACAAAAAAGAAATACTTGGTACTATCCAGATCAAATGTCACTGATAAATGAAAAATATTCAGTCCAAAGTAAAAAAAAAAAAAAAAAAAAACTGCCAAATTTAATACAAGGTACAAGTAAAACAACGATGGACCAGATTCAGTAACACATACACTAAGGTACACAGTCTATACTAAAGAACATCCCTACCACATTCTTTGTGCTTTCTAATCACTCAGAAAGATTATACTAAGTGCACATGTAGTCTACACTTTCTGGTAACCTTTATGAATCCCTGTCTTACAGCAGCAAAATATCAGCAGGAAAACTAAAACTAGGAGGAAGTAGGTGTGAGTTATGCTTGTGTTGTCTGTTCACTTAGAACGGTGTACAAGGTGTAGGCATTACTGAATCTCGGGGGATAAGAATAAAACAGAAGTCCATTAGTTTGTAGGATGAAAGTGCTTAACTGATGTTTTTGAATGGTGTTGTTTTATTCTTATCATTTTAACTTGTACGTTGTAATAAATTTGGTGGCGTTTTTACTTTGGACTGAACATTTTTCATTGATCAGTGATGTTTGATCTGGATGGCACCAGGTGTTCCCTTTTCTGCAGATTGGTTTATTGGTGGAGCCCTGCACTCCCACATTTTTGGTGATTTAAGACTTTGTTAACTGTATGTTCAATGTGAATATGCAGTGTTAAGCTAGAATAGGGCAGCTCATGAATATATCAGAGGTTTTGAGAAGCAGATTTTTAGAGAACACCCACAGGGTTGCAAAGAGTGTGTTTTGGTAGAGACTGCAGTTAGGTGACTACCATTAAACCAGGTGTAGAGTTTAAAGAATTCAGACTGAAACAAGTTTTCAATAAATTATGAAGTGCATCACTAACACAATTAGCTGAACTGACCACATTCTCTACTGTTGCCATTTGTAAAGTCTTCTTCTACCACTGACTTACACTTTCCAAACCTACAGTATGTGTCAGGGAATATTAAAATGAAACAGTTGTTACACAAACCCCATATGCCCAAATCACTGAGAATAAGCATCAGACACAGCCAATAAGGTACACCAATACTGTATGTATAAGTACATTTGCATGTTTTCCCTTAATGATGTGATGCCACCTGATTATTATGCAGACAATAATGCCTGACGGACTGCCCAGGGGTACTGTGAGGTCTCATGCCACAGGCAAAAGACCCCTCAACCAGTGGTAGAGCCATTACTTCTTTTTAGCATCCAATCTGAGGAACATTACTGAAGCTAGAAAGGGGAGCTCAGTGAAGCTGTTTTGTATTTGTTTTAATTAGTGGTATATATACATCTTTTTTTAAATGTTGATGCAAAATAGCTCCTATGCCTAATGTTTCAAGTTTGGAGCAGGATATTAACTGTTGAAAGAAGTATTTCACTTATGAAATCTGTTGTATAACAATTTAATAATGTGCTTCCACCCCCACAGGTGCGCGCGCACCCACACATACAGATACACACACACAAACACACACACAAAATCATAAAGAGATACACACAGAGTACAGGCACACACACTGTCTCTCACTTGTATGCAAAGATAGGCGCACACACATTAGGTGCAGAGGGGCAGACACAGACTCACAAATATATACAGAAATACATGCACACAATGGTACCAACTTGTGCCCATATGGGATTTGTCAAATCTGCATGTCCTCCCTGTGCCCATATGGGATTTGTCAAATCTGCATGTCCTCCCTGTGTCCATATGGGATGTGTCAAATCTGCATGTCCTCCCTGTGCCCATATGGGATGTGTCAAATCTGCATGTCCTCCCTGTGCCCATATGGGATGTGTCAAATCTGCATGTCCTCCCTGTGCCCATATGGGATGTGTCAAATCTGCATGTCCTCCCTGTGCCCATATGGGATGTGTCAAATCTGCATGTCCTCCCTGTGTCCATATGGGATGTGTCAAATCTGCATGTCCTCCCTGTGTCCATATGGGATGTGTCAAATCTGCATGTCCTCCCTGTGTCCATATGGGATGTGTCAAATCTGCATGTCCTCCCTGTGTCCATATGGGATTTGTCAAATCTGCATGTCCTCCCTGTGTCCATATGGGATTTGTCAAATCTGCATGTCCTCCCTGTGTCCATATGGGATTTGTCAAATCTGCATGTCCTCCCTGTGCCCATATGGGATTTGTCAAATCTGCATATCCTCTTGTGCCCATATGGGATTTGTCAAATCTGCATATCCTCCCTGTGCCCATATGGGATTTGTCAAATCTGCATATCCTCCCTGTGTCCATATGGGATCTGTCAAATCTGCATATCCTCCCTGTGTCCATATGGGATCTGTCAAATCTGCATGTCCTCCATGTGTCCATATGGGATTTTTCCAAGTGCTCTCATTTTCTCCAACAACACAAATAATGCAGCAAGTCAACTGTCAATCTTGTAAAGTGCCCATAGTGATGTATGTGCTATATACCCAGACAGACTACATCCTGTCCAAAATTACTTTCTCTGCTTTATGACCTCTGGTACAAGTTTTGTCTTGCCTATGATGCCGAAAGGAAGGAATGAATGATGTGGCATTGCCTGCATAATGGTCAGTGATCAGTTAGCCACTATTAATGTATGAGAAGCAACCACTATGACATGGGGATAAAAAAGTAATTTTATCTTTAGTTTCTCTTTTTTCATTTTCTTTGTTATTTATTTATACAATGCTTTGTTTAATGGCATACACCATCTTCCACTTAAATCATGAAACTTGTATTTTTTTGTGCATTGCTACTGATATACTTGTTGCATGGGAGTTTGTAATTTTTGCATCAGAGCCATCTGTAAATGTGCCTTATGTATTTCTTTCACCTTGTACATACCTTTCAACCTCTTAAGCAAAAAATCAGGACAAAGCCATGAAATAATGGGGGGACAAAGCCCCCAAAATAGGAACAATTTTTAAATACTGCTCTTATAACCTAGAACATTGATAGAATAACAGGTTTTCCATTAGCATGAATTTTGTGAAGGGTATATAGTGTAAAACTCAAATGCCTGTCATTTTCTGACTTCCATCCTCAATAATTTGCCAGAAAACCAAACATTTATGAGGAATGGACCAAAAATATGAGGCAAAAATCTGGACATTCTGTGAAAATCTGGACAATTGAGAAGTATGTCTTGTTATCAGGTAGGTGGTCTATTCAGAATGAACCTCTTCAGGCACTACTCAAGCTCCACAGGAGCTGCAGAAAAAAAACATAAAAGTAACAGATTTGGTTCTTTTTGAAACTGTATTAAAAAATTTACAGAAAAGACTTGTGACAAAGTCATCATAAAACTGTTAGTAGGATACAAACACAAAGTATAAAGAAAAAAAGACATTGACATGAATTAGAGAAAATTGTGTATTAATTGTGCAACTTCCAAGAACAAGTATATACATTGTATATATACATTTTAAATGGACAGCAATATCTTGATGACATATGTAGAACTGGCTTAATCTGTCTTGTGAATGCATAAGCCAAGCAGCCAAAGTGTTTGAAGCAGCACAGGGGTAAGAATTTTGTATATGTTGTTTGGGTTTGTTTTTGGAGATCTTTAGTGCATTTTCTTTTCTAATGTCAGAAAGCAGGTGATATGTGCAAGCCTGCTTCTTAACAGTAACTAAATTTTGAGAGGTGGGAAGTCTGGTAGACTAATGATTCCGAATAGTAGTGTGCTGAAAAACAGTTTGCTCTGTCTTGCACTGGAGGCTAATTAATTTTTTAGTGGGTCGTTGTGGTGTGTATTTACTCTGAGTGCAGACAGACTTTCTTTTCAGCAGAGTGGAGTAGTTCAATATTGCATAAAGAAAGTAACAAACATCTCATGACTCAAATCACCACGGACAAGAAGTATATTCAATAAATATAAGCTTTCGCACAACAGTGCTTCCTCAGATATACTAAAAAGTTTGAGTGCAAAAGCAGCAACTTTCAAATACAGTCACCCTAGGTATCACATGACCAGAATAAACCAATGAAAACAACGATTACATAATACAAGACACATCTAAAAATCTTAAAGAGACAATGTTAAAAAACTTTTAAAAATACAGTCTGAACAACAAAACATCTACTTAATGGATCTAGTTTTAAAAAACTGATGTACTTCTATATTTATTAAATAGGTATCCTGTTCATGTTGTCCCTGAGCTGCGAGTTATTTGTTACACTGATTTTTTATGCTCGAGCTTGATCATTACCTGTTCTGAGCTGTTGCTTGGATTTACTGCATGAAGAATGACAAACATTGAAGTGTACATAGGTAGCATACTTGTTTTGGGATCAGCACATACCTCTCAACCATTGCAAGAAATCAGGACAGAGACTAAAATAATATAGAGACAAAGGCTTAATACAGTGACATGTTTTAAATTTTGCTCTTATAAACTTAGAAAGTTGCTAAAATAACAGAAATTGTGTTATCATGCATATTCTTAGGGCTATGTAGTCTGACGTTCACATGTATAACATTATTTAGTGACTTCAATACTAAATGATTTGCTAGAAAAGCCCAAACCTTTTGAGGAACTGACCAAAACTAATTAGCAAAAATCTGGGCAGTCTACAAAAACCTGGACAGTTGAGAGGTATGGATTACCATGTTTCTAGATATAGCATGTCATGCATCAGGTGAAAGATGCAAGATTCTGCTGCACAGTTCCAGTTGACAATTCACTTTATTGATGGTTGCTTTTACAGATTGTTGAATGTATGGCTAGAGTAAAAAAAATAGTCCTAAATATTTTGTCAGTCCATTACTAGTAAATTTTTTTGACACACTGATTACAAAAGGAGACTGTTTTACCAGTAACTGTGGTGCTACCAGTAACCGTGGTGTTCAGCTGAGCAGGATTCCTGATTTACATGTGCTAATGCTAAGTTAATCAGCACTAATTCAAAGATTTAGGTGTTTAAAAATAGTCTGAGTTTTTGTGAAAAGAGTTTAGATGGAACTGATGGAATGAAGCAAGAGGATGTCATCTAAGTACATAACCAGTTTTAGAGAAGGGGAATTCTTGTGTCAGGTCATTTAGAAAGAAAGAAAAAAAAGCTGTCGTCCTATAAGTGACCACTGCAAACATTACAATTCAATGTTTCTATGCCAGAGGAGAGGATGGAATTTACCAGAACCTAGAAGGTTCCATCCATAAGTAATGCTTTAGCTATACAATTTATTTACACCTGACATTAAGTCTTGCTAGCTGTTAATTTTCATTGATATTATTATATACAAGGTTAGTAACTATATAAAGAGCAGTTACACAGGTTATTAATGTAATTAACTATTTGTAATCTAGCGTTAAAAGACTTTGATGAGAAGACAGAGGTTAGTGATGGGTCTACAGTCTTCTAGTTGTTAGGATGAGTTTTTGAAGAGATATAACATTGGCATATCTCAATGGTGCTGATATAATACCACCAGTAAGTGAAAGGCAGAAGACAACAGAAGAGGTTTTATAGTTTCTCCTGAGGCCATTCTAAGGAATTTTGGTTGGACTTTGCAAAATGTGGTTCCAGACATTTTACCTAAGTTATCTATCAGCGTTTTACTTTTCCTGTATATTTCTTTTAAGTAAAACACTTGGTTTTACTTGCTAAGGGGTACAGATCACTGACATTTGCATTTAAATAGCTCATACCTCTCAATCTCTTAGTGCAAAAAATCTGTACAAAACCTAAAATAATGTGGGAAGAGGACAAATGGCCAAACCTAGGAACAGGTTTTAAATATTGTTCTTATACATTTAGAAAATTGTTAAGAGTATTTTGTGTTAGCAGGCATTTTCTGAAAGATATGAAGTCCGAAACTCAAATGTACATTATTTAGTGACTTCAATACACAGTCATTTGCTAGAAAACCACAAATTATATGAGGAACATGACACAATTATGCAGCAAAAGTCTGGAAATTCTGTCAAAATTTGGACAGTTAAGGTATGGAACAGCTACAGCTAAAAAGTAGGTAATATTATTAGCAATGTTATATATACATGTAAGTAGGAAAGTTCTGTTATCAGAGACAAATTAATACTGTCTTATGGCTTTTCAGGGGTATTTTGCAAGTGATTTGTCCAGTTAGCTCTTTGACATTGTGCCAGAAGTGTCTGGGAGAAGCAGTAAGAGTTGCATGTCTATTCCTAATTTATGTAGCTTTGGCTGAGTTTGTGGCTAATTTACATGCTTTCCAAGACTGAGGAACTCTTGGTGTACTAAACTGCTAGGTTGACAGTCATTCCAGAGCTTCCAAACTGCATCTCTTTGTTTCATGACATGCTTGACGTTTGTGGTTAGCCACGGGCAGTGTTGCCCTTTCACCCTCTTAACTGTTACAGGTAAGACAATGTTCTGTATTTCAGTTTTAAAATGAACTACAGTTTGTTTGGGGATATTATGCCAATATAATGGGGAACAGTCAATTGTATCCAACTTGTGCAGTAACTCTTGTTCTTTTATTTCAAGGAATGATGTACCTATGACTATTCAAGCAGGTCACATTCAAGTACTTAGTAAGTAAGTGGCAATAAGAGGATAATGGTGGCTAAGATCATTGACTAGTGCATTCATGGATTTACATCTGTGCCCTCTGTTGGTCACAATTAGATGTAATAAACAGTGTTTGTCTATGGAAGTGTTGGGCAGCTTGTAAAGGACATAATAAAACCTAAGACCTCTGAGGTTCAGACACTGCCTTAGATGAGAAATGGGTGCATATGAAATATCCACATTGGAGATGCTAAGCAACATTGTGTTTTTTTACTACTAGGATAAATGACATTTACTAAATTTTCAAGTTAAGCATCTGACAACTGGGGGAAGGAATGTAGCATACATAACTCTCAACCTCTTAGCAATGAAAAATCTGAGCAATGCAGTGAAAATGGTGGGACAAAGGCCCAATATTAGGGACAGATACTGCTGTTATAAACTTAGAAAATTGCTGGAAAAATCGGTTTTGTGTTAGCATGCATTTTCTGAAGGATTTGAAGTCTGAGACTCAAATGTCTCAAAAACCCACTTGTTTTTGTCTTTGTCCAGATTTCTTGAGCTAAGAGGTGAAGAGGCAAGTTCCAAACTCATGGTGTAATGATCAGCACCCTGGACTCTGAATCCAGAGATACAAGTTCAAATCTCATTGAAATCTGATTATTCTCTGTATTTGGCAGTTGGGGAACAGGATTAAGGCTATGAACAATGAGCTATTTCCTATGCTACAGGGTTGGATTTCTTCACCTTTTATTTGCCTGCTTTGCAACCTTGAGCAAGTCTCATAACCAGACTATGCTTTGGGCAGTTGGGAATTTGGCCTTGGCTCTTTATTCGGCTCCTGGACTGCATGGCTAGTAACTACCTCTGTTTAAAATCTGCCCCTGATTTGGGGCTTTTGTCCCCTCAGTATTATTGGCTTTGTCCTGAATTCTGGCACTGACACGTTGAGGGGAATATATATTGGATACGTTAATATAAGATCAAGTATGACCCCCCTACAGTTATGTGAGCTTTAATCAATTTAGGGGATGCACCACGGGTAGGATTAGCTAGGGAGATATTTTGCACATTAAGACTGGTGTTGTGTTTTACAATGAGCATAACTCCTCCTCCTTCAGGTCCTGTGCCTGTTCTGCATTCAGCATGCATTGTGTAATTGCCTGTAATACAGGCTGATGGGCAAAATGAATTATTTTGCTAAGATTCAATAATCACTAGTGTGTGGGGAGGGTAGACGTAGACCCATGCTTTGTGTACTGACAATTTCATACTGATGCTGTTGATGTTTAACAATGCAATTTTAAGTCTTTAGATTTGTGTTATAAGGTGTTTAATCTGTGAAAGATGCCAGGTGTGGGCTGATTTCCTGATCTATGATGTTTCAGTCGAAAGGGTAGTATCTGATTTGACAAATGCCACCTACCAGTGAAATGAACAGAAAGATTATATACATTTTTGTAAAAAAATAATTTTGGGCGAGTATCTGAGTGATTTTTTTTTAATGTTACAATTTGCATGAAAAGGTGTAATGTAGTTGATGTGATCAGGAGGAGAGATTTTAACTGTGGTACTAATGTGATATACTGTGGTACCAATGTGATATACTGTAGTGCTAATGTGATATACTGTAGTGCTAATGTGATATACTGTGGTACCAATGTGACATATTGTGGTACCAATGTGACATACTGTGGTGGTACTAATGTGATATACTGTGGTGCTAATGTGATATACTAGTAAAGAATCTGAGAAATGGTAATAACAAGAGGATAACAACCGTTAGTAGCAGTGCAGTGTATATAGCTTATGCTGGAATGCTTGGGTGAGAAGTGATATAAAGTGAAGTTGTGGTAATGCATATTAGGATATAACTGGCTACAGTCTGGGCAAGAGTCCTGATTAACAGTATGTATGAGGCTATGAACAGGACTCTTATACAACAAATTCAAAGGTTCTTTGAGAAGGGATGAATTCACCAAAGTGAACAGATGATTGCTCTAATAGTCATGGCCGAGTGTTTAAGGTGGTTGACTTGAAATCCAGTGGGATTTCCCCATGCAGGTTTGAGTCCTGCCAATTATAAAAAGTCTTGGGGAGGGGGTTGGCATAATGGTTAAGGTCTTCACCTCATACACCCAAAATACAAAGTTTGATTCTAACCTTCGGTTATTCGCTAAGCTTAAAATAACACCTCAGAATAGTTAGCTTAGTATTTACCTATGACCCTATAAATATAAATGTTGCTAAATTAATCAGATTATCATTTAAGAGTTAAAATGTTTCCAATAGCTAATATGCCCTTTCTCATTTTCTGTATCTGTGAATATATCTGTGGTCTCATACAATTCTGTGAAAGTATCACATACATGCCTAAAGCTATGCTGGGCATGAATAATGGATTTTGAAAGTCTAACTGCATTCCAAAGGGTCCTCATAAACCAGTTTTTCAGATATAAGCTAAAGGCTGTAGTTTAGCAAATGGCATTTAATCCCCAGGCTTAGTTTGATTACTGTTTTTAATAATGGATTAAAAGGGGATATAATCTTGTCATAGCAGAAAGATAAGTTAAGCAGACTTGCTAAAGACTTGGCTATGAATGGGAAAACATTCTTATAAAACAGCGAGTTATTTGTCATTAGTAGGACAGGTTTTATCACTAAACGTAATGACGAACTTATGTACTGCTGCACTATGGGTGGTTTTGAAGTGCCATCCAGTTCACATGTTCTAAACTAAGAAGTAACGGACATTGATCAAGGACATTTATCACGCAATTCCCGAGATTGTGGCAAATAAGCATTTTTGTTAAATGAGTTATAATCTTAAAAAATATGGACAACAAAAGGGAGTAGCCATGTCCTCTCAGGACCAAACAATAAACACAGAGATGTTTTTCTGCTACTGCTCCTAGTGACGTTTCAATTTTCTATGGATTTCTTACAGAAGCTGTTACATTATTAATTATATTCAGTGTGTCACACCTTCAGTTTCAATGGTGACAGATCTATATTTTAAACAATCTAGCACTTGTCATCCTGAAGAAGTGAAGGCCATAAAATGGCAACTGTGGGTACTTTGACTGCAAATTATACATGCAAATCTTGTCTCAGGAGGATGGCTGAAGAAGGGTGGAACAATTTTAACTGTTAAAATGATATTACCGATAATAACAAAAAAAAATACTGCTTTGTGTTACAGGAATGAAACATACAGTTGTTGATCCTCCTAACATCTACCAAACCAAGTAAACAGATTAGTAAGCAACAGAATGATTTTAATCCTAAACCTAGCAAAATATTGCAAGGATATTTCAGACTGATACTACAAACTTACAAAATCAGTCTCAGAACAAGTAAATGAGTTGAAAAAATAGCTGAAAATTAAATACAGAAAGACATTACAGCAAATCCTCAAAGAAGAAATTGTAACGCAGCGTCTCAGTAAGCACACACTTTTTCCATGTTTTTATCCATTATGCCTGCCAGCCATCTTTTCCCATTCCTACCTATAATACTGCTAATTACAGGAGACTTATTTATCTGTCTACAAGGGTTTTTTGTGATACTGCCTTAAAGATCTCCCAAAAGACAGCTGGTGTGTGTGTGTGTGTGTGTGTGTGTGTGTGTGTGTGTGTGTGTGTGTGTGTGTGTGTGTGTAAATGAGGGCAAGGTACACCTCCCCTCTGTGGTGATATTCATAGCATGCCCCCCAGAATACTACCATCTACCTCAGATTGGCATATCTAAGTGCATGCACCCTGTGCACATGCTGCAAGCCGCACTCCTATTTTAACATGGGAAACTGAACCATCTCCAACCCCATGGTGGGTGAGCTGATATTCTGCAGTCATTCCTATCTGCCCAGTGCTCAGGCCACAAACTAAACCCAGGGCATTTGGGTTGTAGTCAATGCATCATCTCTCTATGCCACACACCTGACTAGTGTACCCAACTTGCATAGCAGGAAGATTAAACAGTCGTGAGGTTTCTCTGCATATCAAATGCTCGTAGTCACTTTCCAGTACAAGGGGTTGCATCACTCAAAAGGTACCACCCTTCAGAAGAGACATGAAACCAAAGTCACACATGCCTGAACTGAGGGTACTTCAGTTGGATTTTAAAAGACCCATAGCACTTACAGTAAACACTAGGGGTTTCCTTGCTTTCAGTCAAAATCACAATGTACATCAAAATCTGTTCTCATAAAACAGAATGTAAAAATATTCCACAGAAACAAACAAAAGTAGATGAAGTATATCAAATCACTTTTGTTCCATACTAGAAGTCATACTATGTCATACATTAATTTCCCACATAACTACTTAATACCTCATTTTATTACATTAAACACCTATGCACCTCCCTATCCACATTTAACAAAAACAAAATCCAAATCCAGCAGTCTCATTGATCCTTTCCAATAGTGCTTTAGTTTCATACTTCCATAACGTATATTCATTATATCCACATTTACTAATTTCTTTACACCTGGAGCCTTACAAATTTTAAATCAACAATCATTAGCTTGATTACAGATTACAAATTACCTGGCATTTCCTCACTCTGATCCTTTGGATGTAAGCATATTGTTTTTTTTTCATAATGTATTTCATGTCACCTTTCATTACCAGTCTCACATGACTTAATTTCCATGAAACATTCTACCATTATCTTGGTCTCTTTTTTATGGCTTGCAGGATTTCCTGATAGCTTCCCCAACATGGCAAAAAAGAATTCCAAAAAATCACTAAATTAGTCTTTCTTTTATTTCTTTACTGTAATTATTGGCAACTGTCTACCGACACACTTTCATGCCAAAACATGGCTGTTACAGATTCTTAAATGTACTTTCTTTCCTTTGCCACCCACGAATGCCTTCCAATAATGTCTACACTTAGCATGAAGAGTTTCCTTATCAAAGACAGAGTCCTATTACCTGTAGACACTAAAACATAACGCACATTAAAATAATGTATAAACAGGTTCATCATTTGGTAATCGCCATTGTTTTTCTCCACCTAAAGAATTCCACCTACATAGGAGTTTATATGATAACCGTATCCTTTTCTAATTCCAGGGATAAAGGATATACCTAAGGTAAGATTGTTTCATGTCACAGCAAAAGTAATTTACATATACCTTTTTCACTAAATGACATCATACATGCTTCCTCATCATTCAATACTACTTTTCAGTTTATCTAGAATCTTCTTGACTTTGCTGATAGCATTCCACTAATAGTAAAGGTCTCCCCAACTTTGCGTCTTTCTCAACAACGAAAATCAACCTAACTTGTTCCCCCAGCCTTTACACTTGTAGACATTTCAAGTAAAATTTCCCATGTTCATACAGTGTTTTAATTTCTGCACTACATACAAAAACATTTCATGCTATACTACTATTACACAGTAAACTCTCAGTTAACCAGAACTCAAGCAACTGGCAAAAAAGATTGAAGAAATACAATACAATTTTCATGTGTTGCACTTTGTTTCTCCCCCACAGAAACAGATCTTACATTTTTAGAGTTTTAAAAAGGAAGATAGGTATAAATTCCCTCTCTCCCCAACCTGAGAACAAGTCAAACCAAACAAATAGTATAGAGTACAGTATTAGTCAGGCCTATTTTTAATAGTAACTCACAAGCAACCAGAAACTACATTTATCAGGCATCTACCAATCTCCATGGGCGCCGGTTAACTGAGAGTTTAATGTAAATGAAAGAAGTGCTGAAAAATTAACACCATCAAACAAGGCTCAATGTCAATCATTAGTTTATTATTAGTTTAACTTTCTTCTGTTAATACTGAAAATTAAGCCAAATGAAATATAATTCGTTGGGCAGCCCCGCTTGACACAATTTTGCATGTAAATCATCCTGCTAAACCAAAATATTTTTAACAAGATACATAGACCTTCCCCAAACTCCAAACAACACAAAACCCTGTATAACTACTCATGACACAGATTATCACATGCCTTGTCTACATCACTAGCTGGTAACATCCTACAATTAACTTCTATTATTCATCACCTTTCTAATTAGGAATAAATAATCCTAGCATCCTTTTCTTTTCAAGTATTTACATCTCTTCTCCAAAAACCTTATTCCCCACTCTTAAAACCTTTATAACCAACATATAATCAGGATCCGCCAATGCTACAGGATGTCTGTTCCTTCATTCACACTCTCAGATGAAAACAACAAATGAAGAAATTATAATTGCTAGAAGCACTCTACAATCATTCAGTAAAAGCAAACTGTTCTGTTCATCATAAAACAATTTCAAAACCTGTGCAATGTGTTTACCAATTGTCCATTACAACAGCCCTCTATAACCTGTCCCTGTCACCTCTTCACTTGTTTAAATCTAACTCCACACTATTTCTACCTTTGTCTATCATACGTTTTCACAATGCCTTGACCTTTTTATGTATTTGCCATATTAGGGTGTCCCACAAGGCTCTGTTGTAGCCCCTTACTTGTTTAGATTGTACCTTTCAGACCTAACTTTTTCATCTGAGGTGTTCTACAGTCCATATGCAGATGACCTGATATTGGATACACTGATTACATGTGTTACAGATGAGGCATGTCTGCAAAAGAACTTGACTAAATTGATAATTTGGGCACAGAAGAATAATATGCAATATGCTGATAAATACATCAAAAACTAAACATTAGAGATAAATTGAAAGGTGAATATTTAGTACAGTAGACAGTGATTGAAACTGTAGACTCATTTAAGGACCTGGGTATATGGGTAGATTCAGCTATGAGTTTTTCCTTATCATGTCAGCCAATTGGTTAATGATAGTTATAGAACTATAGGTTGTATAAAAAGATTTATAAAGTCTAGGAAATCAAAAGTAATAAGGTCATTGTTTGTTAGTTACATTAGACCCAAACTTGAGTATGGAATAACAATATGGAAACCCTATAAGAAAACAAGCACGAGTAAACTGGAAAGAGCACAGTGGAAATATAACAAGGGCAACAATGGATGTGAAAACTTAGGTTATTATGAAAGACTAAAATATCTGAACACGTACAGTGTCTCTTACAGATATCTAAGAGGAGATCTTATTCAGGTATACAGGGCATTTAGGGATAACTACCTCTGGGAATGTTTGGGGTTATCAAAAAGTGCTAGAGAATCATCAGACAACCTATGTAGAAGATTATATAGGAATGAGAAGTGCACTAATTAGTTCTCAGAGTCGCTCATGCATGGAACAGACTGCCAAATTACATTAAAGCAAGTACTAGTTTAGATGGTACTAGTTTAGATCATTTTAAGAACACCCTGGACACTTATTATGGGAACAAGTGTGCTGGTTTATTGGCAAGCTAGAAGGTCATTAATGCCCATGCTTGAAACATTTGTTATGTATTCATATCACACTCCAATGCCCTGTGGTCAGCAAATCCTATCTCTACATACAGCCTCTACTTCTTATACAGTCAATAACTAGTACATAAAAATAGATTTCCCTTCTTACATAAAAAATGTTCTGTTAACCCAAGCTGTTAATTAAACATCCTCATAATCTCACTTCCTTTTACTATGCCATTATCCTGTTTAGAATCATTTTCCCATCCCTTCCTACCCCCCGTGACAGTCATGCAAACATGTATGTATATTTTGCTTACCATTTGAAAAAGCACATATGATACAAAGTCTAATAGTTTTACCATGGCATAAAAGTTCACAGTGCGTAATAACTATAAAATTGTATAGCAAACTTCTACTTCTTTCTTAATTATCACAGTTCTGGGACATTCTTTATGACAAAAGGCCAGACATCTCCACCACCCCAACTTAATTTAAGCCTTTATCACTCAACATATTAATAAATGAGAAGTCTATAAGCAACTAATTCATGCCAGAAATTATTTTGCCCACTGCAGAAAGTCAAATATTCAGATTAAATATTTCAATGAGTTGTTTTCCATTAACCTTTTTTTCTGCCTTTTCTACTTTAAATTACATTTTTGTTTTATTTCCTGGCCCTTACATAAATGAGATTTCTCTCTTTAATCTTGTCTTCACATACAGGGATTCATACAAAATTGCATAATTCCATTTCAGTGTTCTCTTCTCTACTAAGAAAACTCAAAACCATTAAAAAACACTCAACTATTCAAGTTGTGTATCTTTTATCATCTTAATTTTCTCTCCTCCCTTTTCAGCAATATGCATTTCATTAGGCTAGTCTATAATGTCCTGTCCGGTTACATGTCACACACTTGCCTGCACAATTTTTCTATGCCCTTTCTCCCAACTTTTCTCTCACTTTATCTTTTGACAGGCCACGAAAATATGTGGATAACCTTCACTCATGCAGCAACTTTCAGGTTCCTCCAAATACTTGACAGCATTAATGGTTCCTATGTATGTACATAAAGTAGGCACATGAATTAATCTGAGAGATTCACTTTTCAAAGTAAATAAAACCTTCCTAATTTGTAGTCCAAATACCAAAACATCTTTAGCCTTGTTTAAATCAGGGACAGTTTTACAGTATAAAGGCAGTTCCTTAATATCTGATTTTACATAGCAATTCCTAACTTGCAAAAATTATTTTCTTCTAAATGCCAATAGACTACAAATGACACAGTCTACCCTTAGTGAGCTATTCTTCCTAACTCCAAACAGTTTCACAATGGACATCATGACTTTTTCAGAATCAAAGGAGAATACATTAAAGGCTACCTTCCCTGGACAAATGAGCAAACATATGTGATGTGAAATCATATTAGGTAAACATGATGCACAGAATGCTATACAGGTGAAACAGATCTGGCAGTTGACAAAGGGAAGATTACAAAATCGATTTCAGAATTTAAAGATAATTTTAACTTTCTTGCTTACTGAAGGGTTTACCGACTGATATGTACTTTGTTTTGTCTAGTAGAACACACTGAGAAAATCCCTGCAATCTCTGAATAAATGACAGGAACATATATACAGTATACCGACCTGCTAATCTAAAACTCAACAGCCGCCAATACAAATTCACAAAAAAAGCTGGATTGTTACTCTGACCAACTTCTTTAAACTGATGTCCCCCAAACAAATATATATATATATATATATATATATATATATATATATACTTAAGGATGAAACTATCCATGGATTCAAAAAAAAAAAAAATAAAAAGTGGTATTTGCTAATGATCTTTAGAGAATGCTGGTGGAGAAGACAGCTCCTTTTTGTTAAGGGGGACTACACCATCACTGATAAATAACTGTGTGTCTTGTGGACATTCTAATATTCTTGATGTATGAATCACTGTTATAAGGCAGACTTGAGTCAAAGCAAAGCTGCATACAATGGCAGCATTTTTATGTATTTCACCAATGCTGAAATTAAACCAAATGAGCAGCAACTGAAAAAAATGCCATTAACTGGCAAGCAGGAAAGGATGCAAAACGCAGATTTTCAACTAGAACATGTGATAAGATATAACACTGACAGTGTATGGTTGAAATGACATATATATATATATATATATATATATATATATATATATGTATGTGTGTGTATATATATATATATATATATATATATATATATATATATATATATATATATATATATATATATGTATTTATTACATTTCTGGAGTGGGCACAGTTTCAAACTTCAGTTCATATAAGACAAAACAGTAAGTTGGCAAGAGACTCAAACATTGCACTCAGTCTTATAAAGGATCCTTGGAGGAAAATACACTATTATATTACACTACATATTCACTTTTATTCCTACATTTGTAATGCAATTAGACACATGTATATCTTTCCTTTTTATTCTTGCAAATTGTTAGGCTTTTTTTTCTACGAATACTTAATGTGATATATGTCATGCGTCTGTTTCTACTTCCCTCCCAAACCTGATGTCTCTCAAGGACAAAAATATCCCTAAAACAGTCATCACTTGTGATGCTGCCTTCCTGCTAGCATGGGGCAGACCACTACCTAATTACAAATACTTGCTGTTGTGCTCTTTCCATGTGGAACAACACCCTACTAGGGCTGCAGCTGTGCCCTTTTCATGTGGAACACCACCCTATTAGAGCCACAGCTGTGCTGCTCTATGTCTGATATCAGCAGGACAGTTTAACTTTCGGCATAAATAATACAAACAGAAACAAGATTGTAATACATTTCACTTAGTAGGACTCATCTGAAATTAATTACACATGTGTTTTTGGGATACAGACACCATTACCTTCACTGACATCCAGAATTTTGCTGAATGTCCCCGATTATACCACATATTTTTGCTCCATTCTTCATAAAATTGTTTGATTTTCTGGTAAATCACAGAGAATTAAAATCAGATAAGAATGCCAAACACAGAGTTTCACATTTCATGTTGTGCAGAAAGTGCACACTGATGCAAAATGTCATTCTATTAAATGTTTTGGGTGAATTGGAGTAATATTTAAAAACTGTCCCTGATTCTAGACCTTTGTCTGCCAGTAAGGTTTGGCTTTGCCAGAATTAGTGCTACAGAAGTTGAGAGGTACATTGTACAGTATAATTTCCCAACTTACTACTGTGTCACCACACATCTTGCACACACGCCAGCACCTCATTTCACATATTTGTCTTCAGCTCCATGTTGTTGTTTGTCTTTCGACTTTTCCCGGTAAGGGGTCGCCACAGCGGAACTCTGGTCCGCTAATGATTGGCAGTAGATTTTTTTACAAAATGCCGAGGTGCCAGCCTTCAATGAAGGCATGCCTATTTACGCATGCATGTCTTTCGAATGCTACCCAACCGCGGGGAGGACATGCAGACTCCACACAGAAGGCACTCCCAAGCCCAGCCGAGAATCGAACGGGAGAACCTCTTGCTGTGAGGTAACAATGCTACCGCCGTACCACCGCAACATTTGTCTTCAGCTCCATATTCTAAAACTATAACTTTTTTTTTTTAAAGTTTCAAAAAAATAACTGCAAGTCTTAGGTGTAGCATTCTTGCTACCCCCCAACATCATTGATCAGAATATGGATACTCCAGTATTCAAGTAAGATCAGTTAATTTGTGTTTACTGCTCAACCACTACATTCCAAAAGCTGATTTTACAAGCACTGCCATTATAATTCAAATATTGTGTAACGAATTGAGTTAGTGAGTAGATAACCGATGCATGCATCACCACGAGGTTGAAATTACTATGAAAAAATAAACTCAAAGACCAAAGTTCTGGAACTCAGCCAGTCTGTTTCTTAATCCGAAAACAAATTTAGGTAAGTATGGAGAGCAAAGCAGCTGCTCTGCCATTGGTAAACAATGTCATCAGTCAAGAAGGATATCACAGATCTCAGTTCTGCATGTCAGTATCTGCTCATTCTGTTTTCCAGCCATATCTACACAGCCTTGATCTTGGATTTCATTATCCTAAGAGAATTCCATAAGAATGCAGCACACATACACACACGCACACGCACGCGCGCACACACACACACACACACACACACACACACACACACTTGCATATATACATGCTTGTATGCATGCATAGACATACATTTTACTGATCTGCAAGGGACATAACGTGAAAAAAAAAAGAAACTGTGGAAACCGTTTACACTAAGTCACTAATCAGCTTAGTTTCTTAAGAATTTTACAGAGGATTGTCAAATGTTAGGCACAGAGCAGTTTAGACTTGGTAATTAATCCATTTAGGCTGCAGCATGTTTTTTTTTTTTTTTTTTTTTGTAAACAAGTACTGCTAAATACAAAATGGTAATTTTATCCACATTGCAGAATTCATGTGTAGTGCACGGACTGCCACAATTACACTCTGAAGTTTGGAAAAACAAAACTTTGTTAAGCACCTTTAAGATGGAAGAATATAGCAATAACCCACGCCTGGGTGTGGGTAATGCTGGATTTACCCACGGTTGGCGTGGTTTGGTCACGAGGGCGAAGCCCGATTGGCCAAACAAAGCCAACCATGGGTAAATCCAGCATTACCCACACCCAGAAGTGGTTATTATTATACAATGACATTATTTAAGAAAAAAAAGAATTACTTTTCTTAAATAATGGCATTGTATAATGCCTCATTGCTGCCCTTCTGCAGCAGACTGTCTGGTATTCTGCAGCAGTTCTAATGTACTGCGCATGCGTATGCCTACGCAGTACATCAAAGCTGTGGGCAAAAGCAACGGAGAAAGCAAGATCTCCGTTGCTTTTTACTGTTTCGCTATGTTAAATGGGTTTAACATAGCGAGACAGCTTTAAAAAAAGCAACGTAGATCTCCGTTGCTTATTTTAAAGCTGTCTCGCTATGTTAAATCCATTTAACATAGCGAGACAGGTTTAAAAAAAAGCAACGGAGAAAGCAAGATCTCCGTTACTTTTTACACACTGTCTCGCTATGTTAAAGGAGTTTAACATAGCGAGACAGCTTTAAAAAAAGCAACGGAGATCTCCATTGCTTTTTTTAAACATGTCTCGCTATGTTAAACTCCTTTAACATAGCGAGACTGTGTTTTAAAAAAGACTTATACTAATGGAAAAAGTACGGGTGACCGGACCTTTTTCCATTAGTATAAGTCGATTTACAATGTGCACGCTGACCAATCAGCGTGCACGTTTTGGAATATTAATGGGGGGTCATGGTATAATGGTACTTAACAAAATACTTTGCAATTCTACTGCACCCCTAAACATCTTGTGGTATATTGGAACAGTTAAAGCTCCATGTAATACAATGACATATCTGCTGGTACTAAGTATGTTACCGTTTTCAAAGCTGTGAAGCACTTAGATCTCCCACACTTTCTGTCTTTGTCTGTAACTCGTAATACCATGGACAAGGTAAAGCTGCATGCACTACACAGAATTATGATCAGATCGCTCCAATCAGACTCAGACCAAGTGGTTATATGTGCTCATACTGGATGTCAAGATTCACCTCTCAAGTATCACTTTGCTCTGCTGCCAAGATAAATTTCATGACATCCGTTCCTTAAACATATAAGCTGGTTATGATCAGTGGCTCCATCATAAACCTCTTGTATCTTTGGACAGCCCCAAGAATCTATAATAAAACTGCCAGCTTAATGAAGATGCTGTAACCCTATAATCCATTCTGAAAGACTTCCTAGCTAAAATCAGGCTCTGTTCTTGTCAAAACCTTTTCATTCCTTATACCTCCTTTCTCTTCCTTCTTCACTTACTTCTATCAAATTCTCTTCCCTGACTTTTTCATTAATTATACCATAAGCCTGTTTTTCCCTCACTTCATACTGCAATTCCTGTTTGTATCACACTAACTTATCTTTAATTTCTGTACAAACTGACTAAAACTTCTATAAATGTTATATTGTCATAAAAATTGTATTGATTCTTAACCATCAGCTTTATATTGCCACTACTTTGTTATAATTATTTAAACTGTACAGTGGCTATAAAAAGTATACACACCCCTGTTAAAATGCCATGTTTTTGTGATATAAAAAAATGAGACTACAATAAATCATTTTAAAGTCTTTCCTACCTTTAATGTGACCTATAACCTGTACAATTCAATTGAAAAACAAATCTGTCAGAGGAAAAAATATACAAAAATAAAAAATGTTCAATAAGCTGGTTGCATAAGTGTGCACACCCTTAAAATAATACTTTGTTGAAGCACCTTTTGATTTAATTACAGCATTCAGTCTTCTTGGGTACACACATGCCATCAATTAAAGAGACTCTGATTAACCCCAAATAAAGTTCAACTGTCCTAGTAGGATTTTCCTGACATTTACTCAGTTGCCTGCTACAGCAAAAGTCATGGTTCGCAGAGAGCAGACAAAGCATCAAAGGGATCTCATTGTTGAAAGGTATCAGTCAGGAGAAGGTTACAAAAAATTTCCACAGCATTGGATACACCATGGCACAAAGTCATCAAAAAGTGGAGAAAATATGGGACAACAGTGACGTTGCAAAGAACTGGACGTCCCTCCAAAACTGATGAAAAGACAAGATGAAAACTGGTCAGGGAGGCTGCCAAGAGACCTACAGCAACACTGAAGGAGTTGCAGGAATTTCTGACAAGTACTCGTTGTGTACTACATGTGACAACAATCTCCCGTATTCTCCATATGTCTGGACTATGGGGTAGGGTTGCAAGACGGAAGCCATTTCTTACACAGAAAAACATCCAGGCCCAGCTAAAATTTGCAAAACAGTACATCAAGTCTCCCAAAAGTATGTGAGAAAATATGCTATGGCCTGATGAGACCAAGGTTGAACTTTTTGGCCACAATTCCAAAAGGTATGTTTTGCGCAAAAATAGCACTTCGCATCACCTAAAGAACACCATCCCTACGTTGAAGCATGGTGGTGGCAGTCTCATGCTCTCATGCTTTGGGGTTGCTTTTCTTCAGCTGGAACTGGGGCTTTAGCCAAGGTGGAGGGAATTATGAACAGTTCCAAATACCAGTCACTTTTGGCCCAAAACCTTCAGGCGTCAGCTAATAAGCTGAAGATGAAGAGGAATTTCACCCTTCAATACGACAATGACCCCAATGACCCCAAGCATTCATCCAAATCAACAAAAGAATGGCTTCACCAGAAGTAAATTAAAGTTTTGGAATGGCCCAGCCAGAGCCCAGACCCAACTCCAATAGAAAATCTGTGGGGTGACCTGAAGCGGTCTGTGCACAAGAGATGCCCTCACAATCTGACAGAATTGGAGCGCTTTTGCAAGGAAGAGTGGGCAAATATTGCCTAGTTAAGAAGTGCTATGCTGATACACTCCTACCCAAGAAGACAGAATGCTGTAATTAAATCAAAAGGTGCTTCAACAAAGTATTAGTTTAAGAGTGTGCACACTTCTGCAACCAGCTTATTGTACGATTTTACTTTTTATATTTTTTTCCCTAACAGATTTGTTTGTTTTTCAATTGAATTGTACAGGTTATAGGTCACATTAAAGGTAGGAAAAGTTTTAAAATTATTTATTGTGGTCTCATTTTTTTATATCACAAAAAATGGCATTTTAACAGGGGTGTATACACTTTTATATCCACCGTAGATGTTTTTGTTTTATTTTTGAGGATTGTAATCTTATTGTTCTTAAAATATTTTGCAATAATTTGGAGCTTTTCTCCCCAGGCCTCCGCTGAAAATGGGCTTCTACCCAGTCAGACTTTCCTGGTAATCAGATGTCAATAAATACATACCTCTCAACCTCTTAGAGCAAGAAATCTGGACGAAGGCACAAATAATGGGGGGGGGGGGGAGCCCAAAACTAGGGACACATTTTAAATATTGCTCCTACAAATTTATAAAGTTGATAGAATAACAGGTTTTGCATTAGCATGAATTTTCTGAAGGATATGAAGGCTGAAACTCAATTGTCTGCCATTATTTTCTGACTTCAGTCCTCAGTGATTTGCCAGAAAACAACAATTTTATGGGAAATAGACCAAAAATGTGAGGCAAAAATCAGAACATTCTGAGAAAATCTGTACAGCTGAGAGATATGCATAAATAAATAACTCAAACAAACTAGACTAAGGCAAACAGAGTAGCAAACAGTATTAAGCATGTTGATTCCACCAGGGGTTTCTGGAATATCTAGACTGGAGAAACAATTGCAATTTTACTACAGTCAAAACACAATGTGTTAATAAGACTCGCCAGCAATGTCATAAAGCAGGAATAAACCTCAGCAAGATAGCAGTCATGCAGTTGATAAGTAGCTTTGAGACTAATCTTTAATACTTTTGCACCACAAAGAGTATTTTTGTATTCCTCATCACAAGAATAAAAAGATTCCCAAATAATCAGTATGACTGACCTTTGACACTGAACAGCATGCGAACATGTCCAGAGCCATTTATGAAAGGAGTGTGAGAGAGAATACCTGGACAGTGTGAGAGAGAATACCTGGACAGTAAAAGTACTTATTCTTACACAAAACTGCTGTGTAACATTAAACCAACAGAGCAGGTAAATGCATTTCCAGTCACAACAGTCTCTCATCTCAATCTCTATGGTTAATAAACTTATTTTCTTCTATGCTTCTTAAGCTTCCATGACTCCTCCACTAATTCATTTACCACACTGAAAGAGACTGTGGCTATTAACAACTAAATGATACACCCAGTTTGCAAAAATGTTGGTCTTACACAAGATTCTGATGGTACCCTGCACTCTTATAAGTCCCATAAACCCCCTCCATCCGGACACTCACAATAACTATTCCGGTCATCACTCTGTTACAGGGAGGCTATTCAAACCTCAAATGTTCTTAAACCTCTTCCTTGGCAATTCCATGCTTTTAGTAAAATAATATTCCATCCATGTTTACCTGTGATGTCTTCCTGACAAATTCTATCAAGACTACATGACTGTGAAAGAGAATTTAGTTTACATACTGCACCCCAAACTTTCACAAGTGTAACTGGACATCATGTAACCAGATATTTCACATCTGCTTGCCAGCACTTATTTAAAGACAAAAAAAATATTTATGAAACCTCTGATGATCTCTATGCTTGTGGTCAGAAATGCCAGCAGGACTGTTGATGCAGTACCTAGGTTCCTTTCTGTGATGCCCATGACCTGGCTGAAATGGTCCACAATAAAAAGTTGCATCCTGGGATGAGACAGTAACAGCCATCCAAACGCAGCACTTCCTCTGTGGGGGAGAGGCTAGAGAGGTGCAGCTACCCTTCCAGGTGGAGTGGCAGGCAGCCCTACACCATGTGATAGTGCTCTGGAAGGCAGGCAGATATGTAATGTAGGGCTACATACCAATCCTTTGCTCCCTCATGACAGCAGAGATATGTCTGCAGCTCTCCGTTATGCTACACCTAATGCCAGAGACCACCCACCATAATTAAGGCACAGTTCTTCCATGGTTCCATCTTTACCAGTGCTTATGTTTGAATTGTACAGGTGGAAAACATGCAGAATAATACAGAAGAAAATTGCACAAGCAAAGACTTGGGTCTAAGAAAAAGTGCATCTGTGACATCTCTTTTTTGCTCGTCTATGTTCCCCAGTGTTGATTTTTTTTCATCCCTTGCCTGTCCTTGAAAAATGACAGATTGTATTACTCTACCTGCATGCCCTTCAAACCAGACTATTTTCCCTCTCACTGATGTGGAATTCCTGTTGTTTTCCTGGGGCAAAAAAGGTGCTGCTCTTTCCACACTTGTAGACTACTTCATGACTCTGTAGTGAAGAGCTGGAACAGTCAGTGAGAGGGCTCTAACAACATGAGTATCATGGCATGAGTGTGAAGTGTGTCAAGAAATATTCACCGATGTCTGACAGCTAAGTAAGTGTGTGCAGGTGTGTCTCTGTCTGTCTGTTTGCTTGAGAAGTGAAGAGCAACTGCAGCTATATGAACTGAGACTGCACCCTGAGTGCCATTTTTTTATTAGCTAACACAGTTATCAATGTGGAGCAGTCACTAGCACACCAGCAGCATCACTTTTTTTTTTGTATTGTTGCGATTACTCATGCTTGTGCACAAACAGAAGACTACTGCATACAACCTGAAAAGCACAGTCAAATAAATTAACTTGGAAAGGGAACTGTACCTAAGACAATGCATGACTACAAAAAAGTCCCACAGCAGACACAAATAAGACCCAAAAAAAGAGACCCTGGCAGAACTTGGAAACTTTTACAAAATACTTACAGATTTCTCTGTATAAAGGTATCATAACAAATACACAAATTTTCTTTCAAAAGATAAATGTATTTCAGCACACCGGCTCTTGTATGCACAATGACACACAGGCCTTTAGCAATGCATTCAGAAAAGAAAATAAAAAAAAAAAAGGTTTCCCGAAAGAATCTAGTTATGCTCTGAAACTTTCAAGGTTATAAAATGCCTAAGATATGTCCACCACAGGGGAGGTACCAACCACTGTTCAAACAAAAGTATATAAGGTGAGTTTCAGATATAGCAAACTTGGAAATGGACAGCAAGACTTTGCTGTGGGGCATGGTTTCTCTCAGTCTTGCTAAGCAAACAGCTTCTCATGGAGTGGTTTTTAAATGACAGACTTTTTATGCATGTCATGTAGCAGCAGACAGTATTCTACAAATACCTTGTTTCCCCCTGCCCTTCTAGTGATGGAAAAGAAAGAGGCTCATCATGGAGTGATTTAGCCAGCTAATTTCTATGCACAAAAACTATCAACAGACCCATTTGGAAACATAGTTCACCTTCAAGAATAACAGAACAAAGTTATATTTCTTGCTAGTGATTAAAGTGCAAAGAGCTAAACATTGCAGCATGCAAGCAGGAAGCTCTCCCTTCAGTTGGGCCTTCACAAAAGCAGAACAAGTAACAATGTGAATGTGGAAGCTACGTGGCTGCCTCAAATTAATGTCACCTGCTGTCAGCTACAAATATATGAATAATATACTTCTCTGTTGTTTTATAGTAACACGTACAGGGTGTGGGAGGATTCAAAAATGAACAAAACACAGAGGAAAGAGATCATATGGACTGTCTTTGTAATATGCCTTGCAAAAGGCAAGAAATTTGGGGAGGTTAATATTAAAGCCTACAACAAGGAAGTGAGTTGTAAGGCCAGACATAACAAGACTGACAAGTGTTCCTCCATTTTGTTTTAAACCAATGAGGGAATTGCCCTTTAGGATATAATGGAGGTGAACAAATGCTACTTAACTTACTCACTTCCAGTAATGACAGGATCAAAGTTTAAAAGGCTTCTGGGGTGTCTTCTCATTTAAAGGGAAAGATTCCAGATGTGTGTCCCACTCTGCTTCCACAGTACATCATTATGTGCTTCTCCAGGTCAGTTCATTTAAGCAGCTAACAAACTGAATAAATAAAAAAAAACAATCATCTTTCCCAAAGGAACCATTAAAGACCTTATTTGATACATCAAACTTTATGTCTTCTGTCTTTCTTTCAAGTCACTCAAAATTAATGTATTTAAATACTACAGGGTGAGAATATGGGTCTAATAAGACATATACAGAGTAAGAATAAAAACACAATTTAAATGGTATTTTTACACAGTCAACAACATTTCTACTTTCAAATGTTTATTGTTCTTGTTTATTCTCAACATACAATATGCTAGCAAAGTCAGTGCAACTCAGATTATTTTCCTTCACCACCCAGTATTTGCAACTTACCATATCATCCTATTCAACAATGGAGAGGGAAGTACAATTACACCGGAGCAATATTTTAGGTAAAACAAGAAGGGTAACTGTGTCCTAAGTGTGACATGGGCTGCTATATTACTGTCAATTAAAAAAAAATTATACACACATTATGAGAGAGAGAAATTGTGTGTGTGTGTGTGTGTGTGTGTGTGTGTGTGTGTGTGTGTGTGTGTGTGTGTGTGTGTGTGTGTATAGTTTATATTACAAATTAATGTGGGCTACAGTAAGACTTCAGCAGTTTGGTCATGACAAAGCATAATGCTGTATTTTTTAGTTTGTTCTTTGCTGCAGTGCAAACTCTCAGCAAAGAAAAAAGGAGACTAACCAATTGTAGCATTTCCAACTACTAATGCTAGTAGCACTCATTCCTAAGACATGAGGACATAAAGTCTAACTACTAGCAAAATATGCACTTAGTAGTCAACTAACTGGTCAGAAAGTACAGTTGTGTAAATTCTTGCCATAAATATAGAAGTCCTTCTCTTCACTGTTGCAGAATTCCTTATAAAAGGGATCCCCTACCAAGGGCAGCCTGATGTCCGGCCAGTATACCAAAGCCTTTAGGTTGCAAAGGGTGTGTTGTACATCACATGTATGCTCCCAGTGCAAGGCATGTGGCATAAAGGTGACGTCTGGATGTACCATCCTCAAAACTGAGAGCCCCAGTAGGAGGGGGATGAGGAAGAGAGTGAATACTGCAACAGTGAAGAGAAGGACATCTACAGTTGTTAAACTTTTACACAACTGTACTAGGTCCTTCTATTTCACTGCTGCAATATTCCTTAAAATATGAAGAGTGCAAAAGCTCATGAAGAACAGAGGGAGGAGGAAGGACCAGCAGAGCTCTCCAGAAACCCATGGAGAATGGCCCTAGCAAAGCCAGCTTCAGCCCTGGATGTTATATCCAACTTACAGTGCTTGGTAAATGTATGCACAGAAGTCCAGGCAGATGCCTCAAGGATGTATGCACAGAAGTCCAGGCAGATGCCTCAAGGATAGAGCTAGTATAAAAAAAGCACCAGAAGATGCTACAGCCCTAGTAGACTGAGCCTTAATAGAAGAGAGAAGGCTCTTACCATGAGAAGAATAACAAAAAAATGGCTTTAGAAATCCAAGAAGAAATAGTTTGCTTGGAAACAGCCAATCTTAAGGATCTAGAATGAAAGGAAACAAAATGCTCATCAGATTTTCAAAAAGCTTTGGTCTAATTCAACAAAATCTCTGAGTTTTCTATGCACATCCAAAGTGTACAAACCTTTCTCACTAGCAGATTGTGGAAAAGGGAAGAAAGTGAGCAAATGAATAGACTGATTAAAAGCCAACTCATTCATCACCTTGGGCATAAAAAGAAGAATTAGTATGAAGAGACACCCTGTCTTTATGGAAAACTATAAAGGGGGAACAGCCATAATGGCTTGAAGCTCAGACACTCATCTGGCAGATGTAAGGACCAACAAAAGAACAGCCTTCGAAGAACAATGCTAAAGTAAGCTGAAGCTGCAGGCTCAAAAGGAGACCGAGTCAATTTCTCCAAAACAAAATTAAGATCCCAGGAAGAAGGGACAGGCTTCCTGAGAGGTCTAATATGAAGGACATCTTTAAGAAACTGTTTAGCATCTAAAGTGAAAGCTAAAGGCAGACAAGCAGAAAGAGCTGACACGTGGGCTTTAATATTAGAAAACTCCAACCAAGCATTGAGCAATTCATACAAAAATGAGAGATCCAAAAGAACATCTACAGTAAGTGGGTCCTGGATACAAGAAAGACACCAAAGAGAAAACCTCTTCCATTTGGATAAGTGTGATTTCCCAGTAGTGGGTTTCCTGGCCATCTGCAGAACCCGAAGCATATCCTCAGAAAAAAGATCTCTATAGGGAATCAGAATCCTCACCCACAGTGTCAGTTGAAGAGAGGACAGGTGGGGGGAGATGAGCACTCATGTGTCTTGTGTGAGAAGATCCACCCTGTGAAGTAACGTGTGATGACTGCCCTTGGCTAAATGCAGAAGAAGAAGGAACCAATGCTATCTGGGCCAAAAGGGAGTCACCAGCAAGATTTTGGGAGCTTCCTGTTTCATCTTGCGCAGGACTTTTGGAATAAGAAGAAGGGGGTGGAAAGGCATAAAGAAACATCCCCTTCCGAGGAAAAGAGATGGTGTCCACCTTCCAAGCCAGAAGACATGCGACTCCGGTGCAAAACAGGGAAGTTGTCTGTTCAGAAGGAGCAAAGAGATCTAATACTGAATAGCTAAGCTCCCAAACTTGAAGTGCCAAACTGCAACTTGTCCCCCGTTATTTGTTGGCATACCATATATCACTGTGGTGTTGTCTGTAAAAATTCTTTAGGGGCCCTAGTGAAAACAGTGGATGAAAAGCTGTTAGAGCCAACAGGAGAGCTCTCATCTCTTTGATATTGACGTGCTCCTTTTGTTGCTAAAAAAGACCAGAGGCCTTGCACCTTCAGAATGACAAAGGAATGCTCCCATACCCATCTGAGGTATCTCCTGAGAGAGAAGTGGGGGTAGAAAGAGGATCCCTAGACTTGACTTTTGGAAACTGACAGTGAACCCCAGGCTTTGCAGCAGAGAAATGATGAACTGAAGGTGCTGTAAAAGAATCTCTGAAGAGGAGGTTTGAATAAGCAGGTCATCTAAGTAAGGAAAGACTTGAATGCACTTGAGCCTGCAAAAAGCAGTCACAGGAGCTAGGCATTTAGTGAATACCCTCAGTGCAGTAGAGAGGCCAAAGGGCAAAGCAGAGAACTCTGCCAGGAAGCAACAGAGAAATGTAAAAAACTTCCTGAAAAGGGGATGAATAGGCATATGAAGATAAGGATCTTTGAAATCCAGAGAAACTAGAAATGCCTGAGAGAGCAACAGAGGAAACAAGGTCTGAAAGGATAACATTCAAAAAGAAGGAACTTTCAGAAAGGTATTTAGGTGAGAAAGATCCAGAATGGGTCTTCAAGTGCACTCATTCCTAGGGACCAAAAACTTTCTGGAATAAAAACCCCTCCCTCTTTGAGTCACTGGCACCTCCTAAACAGTAACCTGAGTCAAAAGACTCTGAAGCACCTCTGGAAAAAAGGACAACTGGTCCTTAGGTGGCTCAGGGATACCCAGCAAAGGGAGAAGAGATTTCCAAACCATGAAATACCCTTGTAAAATAATGTATAGAACCCAGGAGTCCTGAGTTACATTTAACTAAACAGAGCAAGACTATGGGGAAGGAGGATGTGGCTGGGAAGAACAGAGTAGTCAGACAGCTCCTGGTTTATTAGGAAAGAGAGACTTCTGAGCAGGAGAAGTCTGGGTAAACTTAGAAGGAGGAGCACTCCTACCACCCTTCTAACCTTTAGGAGGAGGACGGGACTGCCTTCAAACAAAATCCAGTTTATTGGGATAATTCCTCTGAAATTTAGGCACAGGAGAAACAAGTGTGTCTCAAGTCCTGTAATTCCTTGCCTTTTTTCGTGCAGAGACTTAAACAAATCAGCAGTAGCAGCACCAAACAAATGCTTGTTTCCCAGAGGAGCATCCATCACTTAGCCTTACTATCATCAGGCAGAGGTTGAAGCCAAAGCCATGAATATTTCCTCAGAACAGAACCAAAAGCAACAGCCCTAGAGGAAGCATCTGCTGCATCATAACTACATTTTACAGAATGGTAAGCTACCTGCGAAGAAGTACCTAAGAGGGACAAAGCAGAAGTCTTCCCCTCAGAGTCAGGAAGATCAGAAATAACCTGGCCAGCTTGAGAAAGAGCCAAAATTTAACTGGTCATATGAGTCTGATAATTAACAGCCCTAAAGGCAGGGGTAGCTGAGGTGTCACCCTTTCCATATTCCTGCTGTCCTTATCAGAAGGAAGAAGCTTAATGGAAGGTAGTAATTTGGGAGGCTTGCCAGGTGCCACAGACACCAGAGATGAGTCAGCTGCAGGACACTTATAAAGAAATTTGCATTCATCACGCACTTTATAAAACCAATCAGGTTTTTTTGGGTGCAGGGGGCTGTGAGTCAGGAGCTGACAAGCAGAAGAAAAGGCATCCAAACAAGGCAGCCAAAATTGGAAGGACAGCAGACGGTCTAGCAGAGTCCATCTGGAGAAGCTCATAATACCTTCTCTGAACTTCAGATACTTGGGCACAATCCTATTTAAAAAATTCCATCATCCTGGAAATTGTATTCCCAAAATAAATTTCCTCAAAATGAGATTCAGGCCTATTAAATTCCTCTTCCACAGGACCATAATCTATGGGAGAAGGAATTTAAGCAGAATAAGCCAGGGATTCCTCATCTGAATCCTCTTCCTCCTCAGAGGAATCCTGCTCCTTAGTCTTCTTAAGAGGTGAAGACAACCGGGGGGGGGGGGCAGGACTGAAACCCTCTGAGGAAGCTTCAAGGCCATGTCAGCATTGAACAACCCCTGTGTTAAAATTCTTCCCTTCATTTAAGGGTCCTTAAGGGCAGGAAAAATATGTTTTATCTTTTGCTTCTTTTACCAAAGGGACATCAGCCTTATAAAATTTAGAAGGCTCTGGCATTGGCTGATACTGAATAATTGTAGTTGGAACTTAGTCCTTTACCAAGATCTGAGGAACCGCCCTAGGCCCTTCAGTGATAATCAGCTGCAGTTCCTCCTGAACGTCTGAAGCGAAGTTCTGTAAGGCCTCTAGGGACATGCAAGAAGCTGGATCCATGACAGCCCCTGAACCGGTCATGGCAGAGGAATCCAGCACAAGAACCTGACAGTCCTCTGGACTTTCACTAGCCTCAAGAGAGATGTCCAACAGAGGTACCACAACTGAAGAATCTGACCAGACTTTTTTGGTCGTTGTCTTTGAATGCGGCTGACCCTGAGAATGGAAAGTACCCGCTATAGCACCTTTTGTTAAGAGCTATAGATGCTGATTTTCCAAATAAACAGCTAGGGACAAAAGACAACTATGTAACGTCTTAAGTACAAAAGCCAGACAAATAGTACAGGATGTATGGTTGTGAGAAGCACCTAAACAAAACAAACACTGCTCGTGATGGTCCTTATGGGGAATCTGTTTCCCACACAGTCATTTTCATTTGTTGGATGATGTGAAACCCCACATCAACACAAATACAAAAGAAAACAGGATAAGCAAAAACACAAAGGGCACTTATCCAAAAATGATTTAGTAAACCAGCAAATGACTTGAGTATTTAGATGACAATGTAAGATGGCGTTCATGCTAGAGGCAAAGAAGTTTTGAAGGTGGTACATCAAAACGTCACCTTTATGCCCTATGTCTTGCATGCATATGTGTGATGTACACATTAACCTTAGCAACCTAAAGGCTTTAGTATACTGGCCAGACGTTGGGCCACCCTTGACAGGGGATCCCTTTTGAAAGGAATACTTCAACAGTAATATGGAAGGACATGTACTGCTGTCCTGTCTCTTTGTAGCTCATGCTTGCAAGATAGAATGGAATCAGAGTGAAAACTGAATAATGCCACTTGCATTGCATTCAAATTCATTTAAAAGGTGGAAGACGAAGACAATCAGAAGGCATCTGCTAATGACAGAAAAGATTAGGACATGCAGGAAAACAAGTTAAAAGATAAATGTTTTGCAAAACAAGTTATTTCAAACTGCAAAGTCATGTTTTCCTGCAAACTGAAGTGCAAATACAAACAGGGTAAACAGGATAGCACTTTCTTTATCTGTATATGTAATACGAAATGCAATACTTGTATTTTTAGCTAACTTTTTTACTAAGAGTACTCATCCAAGTACTATGCATGAAATGCATTGAGTCTCACAAGTGATAATTGGCTAGGCTTAAAATGTCTCGCAAGGGCAGGTAGCTTAGTACTAGGTAGCTTAGTACTAAACTATGAACTATAATGTTGCACAAACAGTCCCACACCTTGTTTGTGAGCAGGCAGGTGTAACATTGCACGAAGACACTGTATGTTGTGTATGAGCAGACGGAGGTAACAGTGCAGGAACAGCCCTGCACCTTGTTTGTGAGCAGACGGGTGTAGCATTGCACAAAGACAGACAGATGTAACAGTGCACAGACAGCCCTGCACCTTGTTTATGAGCAGATGTAACATTACACAAACAGCCCTGCACCTTGTTTGTGAGCAGAAAGCTGTAACATTGCACATACAGCACTGCACCTTGCTTGTGAGCAGACAGATGTAACATTGCACAAAGACACTGTACGTTGTGTATTAGCGGACAGATGTAACATTGCACAAACAGCCTTGGACCTTATTTATGAGCAGACAGATGTAACATTGATGAACAGCAATGTGTCTTTTTTTATGATCAAACAGTGTCCTGCCCATACTACCATCAGTATATAGCATTACTTTTATTTGGCACAATCCTGTCTGGCCATCCTTTTGTCCAAGACTGTCCACATACCCCACTAGTACTATTTCAGAGGAAGTGGATAGTTCTTAGTACGTATAAGTGTCCACTACCTCCACCAGTTAGCCTGTGACTGAGATTATCAGAGCTTCTTCACAGTTGTAGACAACCAGAGCTTCACTGACAGCAACTTATACACAATACAAAAGAAAACAGGATAAGCAAAAACACAATGGGCACTTCAAGTTCAAATCTTCTAATCAGGGTTCCTTGCTAACTCAATTTTAAAACAACCTCCTATTCAAACTCCCTAGAAATGTAGTCATCTCTATATCTGTTATTCACCTTTTAGCATGTATTACTGAATAACAAAATGTAAAATAGTGCAGAAAGGTGCCAAATTTCTTAATATGCAGAAAGCTCAGTATAAAAGTTAGAAGCATAATCCATACCTCTCTGCTAAACAATCAACACAATTATGAGTTTAATCTGACTAAACTCCCTATCATAAATGTATGCTGCCTACGTTTTATGAGACAAAGGTTCTCCTGATGTTAATGGGAGCATCTCCATCCTGTCTCTCCTACTGTTACCAAAATTAAAGGCAGAGCTGGCAGAGCTCTAATTCTTCTATAACAATGGAGCAGAATTACATCCAGTAAGTATCAAGCCTTCTGGATCGGCCACAATTTTTTCTCAGTCACTGTACCAATTCAACCAAACACTCATCCTGCTTCGTATTTCAATAGCTAAACTATTTTTTTAGAGCTTCACTTGACTTAAGTGCTGAAAATTAACTCTGGACGTCTTTATGGCACAGCAAGTTGTGCACTTCTTTAATGAAGCACATTTCAGGCCAGGGGAGTGTGGTGCTATTGGGCAGGCTTTGGAATTATGACAGAAGTGTTTTCTGAAGCTGAAAGAAGATATACGCTGGTGAAAAACCTTTTGATTTCAGCCCATGAAGTTCTGCGGTTATAGTAGGTAGACGTAATTTACCTTTATTACATCCATGTATGAAAACATTGAAAAGGTGTTGGCAGATCCAACAAATGAAATGTTAACTGCAGCAAGAGACAAGATACTATTCATGTTCCACTTTCTAGGCATGTCAATCAAATGCTAGCGGTCTTGGCTAAATGCACTACAGAATATTGTTTTTGTGGACATGACACTGAACCATGTACAAGGGAAGGTTTTTCTTAGATAGAAAACAATTTTCTGTTTGACTGGGGCATGTGAGAGAGTTATGGAGCAGAGTAGCCTAGCTGCATTGGTGTTACATATTCCTAATGTTCCAAGGGATGCCTCCAACATCATTTTCTAACTACAGACAAGCTTCACTACGTTTGTCTGACTTGACAGCAGATTGCTTTGGAATGTGCAGTCAGACTGCAGTTAGGCTGCATTACTTATGCTGCACTCATGGATCTGTCTCAAATATGAACAGGCAGTATCACTGAGATGCACTGTATCAATAGCAAGACTAAAGCTGTAGCCTGGAAACTCAATAGACTTTTGGAAATGGGCATTTTTAGTACCTCACTTTAGAGTGACACTGTATAAGGTCAGTCAACATGTGGTTTTAAGAGTATGAATGAGAAGTATATCAGTCCCTAATTCTGCTAATAACTGTATTTACTTTTAATAGTTGTACTTGTCTGTTAAATGTGCAAGCCCACTAGCTCCAAGTGTCTCTTTCAAGGGATAGCCTATGATCATCGCCTAGTAAAGTGTCTTGCTTAGAGTCACTGAGTCTATAAGTACAGACTGAGGGTGTTATGACTCCAAGACAAAGTTTATTAGTGGCGCACAGCCACAACCTCGGAGCTACACAGAGTAGGGCACTCTAATACTGGATTAACGTGTAGCAAAGTTAAACATAAAAGTGGAAATGTAGTGCTGCCGAAATGAACTTCTACAGCTCTGTGTTTTGATGCCTTGACCCTACTACTATAAAGGAAGGTTCAACATCTGATCCACAGGGATCTTCTGAAAGTCCAAGACGAGATACCATAGACAATGCTAGTGGTTCCACAGTCAAGTATGGCATGAAACATCCCCTTCAGAGCTCAGTATGTTAAAGTTACATGTTTGGATCCTGTAGCCAAAGCCATTTAACAGTTTTAGTAGGGACATCAGTTTTCTCACTGACTTCAAAGAAATGCCAGTAGCTGAACTGGCAATACTTGAAAGTGACCATTGGTGGGCACTGTTTTTATTAACATCATTTTACTAACACAATACAAATGGACTTTAAATTAAGGTCTGTATCCTTTAATGCCAAAATAGTGTGCCTTATATTTAATTTAATTCTGTTTGTTAACTAGGTCAGTGAAATGATCCTTCAAAGGCAGTATCAGATTTAAAATGGACCACAGTGGAAAAAGTAAATGCTAAATATGTCAGCAGTTTAGAAAAGCTGTCATGTTTCTGAGGTATGAGGAAGAGTCCACAGTATATGGAGAAATCCCAGGGAGACAGGAGAATAACATCCCGATTCCACAAACATAGTATTAAATTGGGACTGAACTCTTAAGTAGAACCTTAATAACAAAGCAGTGGTGGCTGGAGACTTCATAGCAAAGGGTGGGCTGCAGGAAGCAACTGAATGGGTGGCACTCGATTACAGCACATAAGTGACCATTACCTGTGATCATACAACAGATGGGGTCATTCACGTTCATCCACAGACTGCTTCAGTATGTACCCAGTCATTATAACCACATTAATGACTATATACAACTTAGATGCCTGATTGCAATCAACAAGGCCAGACTTAGATAAAATGTAGCTCAGACAAAGGATTTCATGACCCCAGTGGTGCCCTCTGCACTGCCCCAATGCCCCCCTTGTCTGTCTGTCATACTAACTCCACAACGCCCAGACATATTACTGCTTTCATGCCTTTTCACAACTTGACATACTTTTTATATCCCCCATGTTTTTAACACACCCTAATTGTCCAAGACTCTAGTGTAATTAAGTCTGAGGGAAGTAAATTAAATTAATTAAGCCAGGAGTCTGGAGACTGCTATACCCCCAGAAGTCATAGAGTTTTTAATAATTTTTTGATTTCATGATGGTTTGAACAAAATAAAATCATGCGTGAGAAAAGATATTCAGTCTTACTTTTTTTTTTCAAGGAAAATAAGTTCTGCCTGAAGTTTAACGCAGTTGTATAGCAGTTAGCATTTTGGCCTCACAGCAAGAGGTTCCCTGGTTCAATTCTCGACTGAGGTACCTTCTGTGTACAGTCTGCATGTCCTCCCTGTGTTTGTTTGGATTTCGTCCAGGTGCTCTACTTTTTTCCCACATTCCAAAGTCATGCATCTGGACATGCATCTGGAGCATTTCTTCCCGGGCCTCCACTGAGAATGGGCTCAGTCCAGGAAAAAATATTCATGCCAAAACACAAATACCCAAAGATTCCTTGATTTTGTCAAAGCAAACGCCTTGGACCAGTTGGTTGACACCCCCACAAGAAGTGAACACATCTTGGACTTGGTATTAACCAAAATGAGTAACCATTACAGCATCCCTACAGTGTTCATCATCCCTGGTAAGATTGGACCACAAAGTGGTCACTTTCAAAGTCACAATCTCCCCCGACCCCTCCCAGCTATGGCTAAACAAAAAACTTCTCCAAAGCTGATCGCAACCTCCTGAGTGAATGTATAAACAACTTCACAGCTCCCTTCTTCTCCATAGGAACTGGCACATATGTCCAAACCTACACCAAAGTACTACATGAGCATTTATACAGCTGCATGGAATCAGGAATACCTGACAAGATGAAATAATCTTCCTCAAGGAAGAGTAAACCTGTCTGGTAGACAGCTGCAATAAATAAACTCTATAATAAAAGGAAAAGAATTGTTGCCCAGGACCAATAAGGAGCAGGTGCCTAATTGGATGCACTCTCTCCTTAGCCTGGACAAGCAAATAAGAGCACTAGTGAAATCTTCCAAAGAAAACTTCCGAGTCCAAACTGGCCACATCTACTGATGACAATCACAAGGCCTTCTTCACATATGTCCGCAATCTCAATGGAAACACCCAGATCTGCTCAGAACTGGTGGTCAAGGACACCACATACACAAACACTGTAGATATAGCCAACCTGCTGAAAGACAGGTTCAGTGAAAACTTCACCCCTCTGTCCCCCCATCAGTAAAACAGGACATCCCCAGTACCTGCCCCCTCCCTTTATCTCTAGGGAGCAAGTCATCACTGCCCTCTCAAAGGCAAAAAATACAGCCTCCATGAGACCTGATAACATCTAAGGTTGCATCCAAATGAACTCAGGCAGGAGCTTGCAGCACCATTAGTCACCCTTTTCACCCAAAGCCTGAGTACCGGCTTTATCCCAGCTGAGTGGAGGACAGCCACTGTCATCCCTTTGCACAAAAGTGGAACGTCCAGCAATCCAGGAAATTATAGACCCATCAGCCTAACTAACCTGATCTGCAAGGCTATGGAGCAAATTATCATGGACCTCATTAACAAGGACACTGGCAACCTCCAAACGCTCAATCCCACACAGTCTGGTTTCGTCAAGGGGATGTCATGCCTGTTAAATTTGGTCAACTTCTTTGAGACAGTCACCAAGGGCATGAACGAGGGGAAGACAGTGCACACGGCCTACTTTGACCTGGCCAAAGCCTTTGATACTATTCCCCAGTCAGGTATAATAGATAAACTCTCAAAACTAGGGATGAATCCATATGTCATCACATGGGTAGGAAACTGGCTCACTGAAAGAACCCACCTAGTCAAAATAGGGGAAGCCAGTTCAAGCAGTAGACCCATAACGAGTGTTGTACCCCAGGGGTAGATCTTGGGGCCTCTGCTGTTTGAGATAAACTTTTCTGAGGTGCAGGCCAAAGCTAGTGGGCTATGGCTGATCACGTTTGCAGATTACTGCAAGCTAATCACTGTCATCAGTTCCCCTAGTGATGTAGACATCCTCCAAGAGGGTCTCACCCAAACAAATGACTGATGCCTGAAACATGGCCTCAAACTGAATGCCAAAAATTGCATCATCATCATCCCCTTTGGTGTGTGTGTGCATGAGCATGTATATATATATGTGTGTGTGTGTCCACTATGCAATCCTGAATTTCAGTATTTTGAAGTTACACAGCCAAAAACCCAACTACAACACACATTTCCAAAACCACATAACCACAAAATTCAAAATCCCAAACGTACTCTACACATACAGCACACACATACACATGCACACAACTCCCCCCCACAATCAAATAAATAATACTACACTACAGATAAGCAGGGGGACAAGCCACCCTGCATCCCCCAGGCCCCCACACCCCCCTACTTACATATTCTAACTCAGAGATCGCACAGACACAGAAAGAAAACTCACACCCACACATTTTACAGTCCCTCACACACACACTTACACACACATCACAGTCACAACTGACACTTACACACAATAAAGCACCTAAGTAATTTTGAAATATTGAGATTTGGGATTTCAGTATTTCGGGATTATATAGTGGACCCATACATATATTTTATATATATATATACATATATATATATATATATATATATATATATATATATATATATGTGCATGTATAGATATAATTACACCATGGAAGGTAGAAAACACAAAAGGGAGAATCATAAATGGTAGAAAAAAAAGAGAGAATCTGGAAACACTGAATGACGGAGAGTGAATCACAAAACATTGAATACTTAACTCTCTTTCTAAAAAAAGCTCTATATCAGTAAACTCAAACTACAAAACCAAGACTAGCTGTCATCTTGGTACTGATTTTGTTAGGGAAAGTGGGTTTTGGTAACATAATTTATAGGGGTTTGGAAGTTCCCCGCCCACATTAATCAGGTGTGCTAACCCTAGAGGGACAGAAGTATTCAATGTTTTGTGATTCACTCTTACGAGTAATTTAGTGTTTTGTGATTCAGTTGAGTTTTCTACCCCTCATGCTATACTCATATATACTGTATGCACACACATAAATATGGATATACATATTACACATTTGTGTGTGTGTACATATACACACATGCATACATATATTATATATTTAATATAACAAATCAGACATAAAAGGGAAATGAAAGTGTTCATTAACTGTACTCAGATAAATTGCTATGTCATTGAAACGTTTGGAGGCAAAGCATCTGGTCAAAGTGGAGGCGTGCATACTTTGACTAGAAATTGAACCTAGACCCTATAGATCACTGTTCCGGCTTATGTACCATTAAGGTCTTGAAACAACTGAGACTTGCCAAGGTTTTGAGGCACTGTCTTTCCATCCATCATACATATTTGATTCAGACCCAGACAGCCCAATGAGAACAGAACAGGTGTTATAACACATAATAAACATCAGCAAAGAAACACTATGCTCAATTCACTTAATTTTAGGAAATAGAAAGACGATAAAGCCACTATATATATGTGGCATTTTCAATATACTTCAAAATAGGTGTACAAGTTACATCTAGGAAAGATTATTTACTATATTTTAAAAGAACTCATGTTACAAATACAAGGTTTCAATACTGTTGTACTCACTGTTCCTAAAACACTTTTAAGAATGTATTTAACTGTTTTAGGACATCTAATGTGGAAGGCATCGTTTAGTGGCTTTCAAGGCACACAAATTAAAATGCTAGACTTTTAAATAATAAGTTAATGTGCCTGCTATATCTGAAGTACTTAATCTCTGGTTAGAAGTGCTGTGTTGTTTTTGTGATTGTATTTTTCAAGTTCTTTTAATCAGTCAAACTGGTTCCTGTAATGCTTTTCTTTTCCCGTTGATGGGAACAATGCAAATTACTTTTACTGAACAGAATCAATAATTTCCATTCTGAATAAGCAATGAAATTAAAAGATAACTGGTCAACTTTCCATTAAATGGTGTAGAAAAATGCAAATTAATTACAACAATACAAGGTAACAGACTGCAAAAACTAAAAACTATTTTTTTGGTGAAGTACACATCTTGAAAAATAATAATTAGCTGAAAAAGAAGCTACAGTTTTGTTTCTTAAAATGTCAGCCATATATACTGAAGATCATGGGACCATGACATTTTCATTTATGAACTGCACAATACTAGGTTGCCACCAATCTGTCTTCTAGGAACTCATCTATTTTATCCTGAAGCAAGACAATACGCTGACATAATACCATTTATTATTATAGAAACAAGTCTTAGATCGAGTGATGTTTTATGTTATAGTTTGGCACGTTGCCAGACTCGAGTACAAATAAAGTAAAGCAGATTCTTGCCTTCATGTATCAGAAACACAATGCATACCCAGTTTTCTTGTCACCATTAGTCATAGCAATATGGGATATTCGGCACATATTGTTTTTCACATTGTGGAAAACAGCTGTGAATTAAACAATAAAAAGCACTGTAAGCAGATAATGGCCTTAAATCCTAGTGTTAATAACACTAGTAACAGATCACGATTAAAAGTTAGATATCTGTTCTATGGTGCCAAGTGCATGCCAAAAGTTTCTTGGATTTCTTGGTTCTTAGGCTTCCAGTACACAATCTGTATTTTGGACTCTCAGGAGAGGTATTTTGGGCTCTCAGGAGAGGAATTGTAATCAGTAAGAAAACAACCACTAACTTCAAAAGGGAGTTCATCTGAAAATGTATACTTTATCCCTGGGAATGTCATATATGCCTACATCAGTCGAGTAGAGACCTAGTGAAACCTAGTGAAAATAAGAGAGACAGAAGGTAGTTAAAGGCACTGCTCTTGTGCACAAGCCACCTGTTGCCGATACTACCAGCGTTATCATCCGTAACCTTGGTGTCATCAGCAAGGTTTGTAGTGACTGCAAATGCAGTATGATGGGGGAGGGGGGCAGAGAGGCTATGTATTCTACTACCAACTGTTCTTCCCCCAAGAACTGTTCAATTGCCAAGTCCTCTGACTGTGATCTGATCCTTAATGCAGGTAGCAGCTAGAAGACATAGGAGTGGCTGGGAGTAAGAAGACTGCTTACGCTTTTACATGGGGAAAGGAGTTTACTAAGAACTACTGCTGAAAAACTGTCAAATAATATAAATAGAATAGCTCTGAGCAAAGATAACAGCACTCAGAAAAGGGATCTTTTCAAAGTATACAGTTCAATTATCAGTCTTTATGAAGGACAGAATTTTGAGAGACCAGTTTCTCTCTACCCATGCAGAGAACAATGTGGGATAGCTAGGGCAGGGTAAGAGGGGCAACTGTCCTGGGTGCAAAATGTTGGGGGGGGGAGCATGATCAGCTGATCCCGATCTCTAATGCAATACCAGCTTTTAAAAGCCAGTATTGCATTTGCAGTCAAACCATACATCCGTGTGTGGTCTAAACTGGTAGCAAACAGTTTGCTACAGTTTAAAAAAAAAAAAAAAAAAAAAAAAAATATGTTATTCTTTTTTTAACTAAAACTTGAGGGCTGTAGTGCTCCATGCAGGTAGTGTGTAAACTGTAGCAACTGTTTGCTACTTTTGTAGCAACCAGTTTGCTACAGTTTAAAAAGAAGATTTTTTTTAAACTAATGCAAGAGTGCCATTGAGCTCATTACTGGCAGGGTATAAACTGTACAACTGTTTGCTACATTTGTAGCAAGTGTTTTGCTACAGTTTAAAAAGTTTTTTTTTTTTTTTTTTTTTTAAACTAAAAATAACAACTGTAGCTCTCTGTGCAGGCAAGGTGTAAACTGGAGCACCAGGGGGACCTCACAGTATGGTTAAAATGTTACTTTATACTTAGTTTTACCACATACTGAGTTCTTTAACTATTAGAGACTCATAACAGAAAAAAACTCATGTTGCAAAAATCCAAGATCACAAATGGTCAAAGCTAACCACTATCCCCCAGAAAAAAAGTAAAACCAACTCTAGTTATCATTAAGCAATTATGCAATACATGTAAGAGCAGGCTTGTAATATCATGAATACCATACCATCCATAACACCAAGAAGCAAAAGAATTGAAGAAACTACAGCCATAGTCATCTTCAAAATGCATACTGCTACACTATTTGCCACAGTCTGGAACAGATGAGTAAAACATGATGCATTAACAGCTACGAAGGAATATCACACTATCATTAGACTGTGGATTACACTGTGGATTTTATACTTTTAAAAGCTCTTTCATATCCCCAACATCTCGTTGCTTTCCAGAACAATTACTTGGTTACAGTCTTTTTACAATATTTATAAGACAAAATGTTATACAGCACTTCCGTGTTTTACCATACATCCAGCTCTTCAAATACTAGAGATGTAAGAGTACACTGAAAACGTCCAGGACACCCACCGCCACCACTACACATAATGCACACAAAAATAAGCAAATTATTGTCATATGCTATTTAGCATCTTTAGTAATAAATTTTAGTGAAAAACTTTCTTTTTCCCAATTTCATTTATTATTACTTCATTCTACCTACTATGTTGCTAACACTTTGATCTTTGACCCACTCACAACACACACACACACACACACACACACACACACACACACACACACACACACACACACACACACACACACACACACACACCTAACCACCCATCAATTACAGCCACTTGTGTGACCATACACTTCAGATACTTGAGATCAAGTGAACTAATAACTTCAGAAGTAAAGATCCAGAAATGTATCTCAGCTCAGTGATGTCAGAACCATACAGTGCAACTCCAATATGCCCTCTCAAATTTATAAATCAAGAATTAGAAGCATGGAATAAAGTCAGGAACAGCTTTTTTACATCTTCTCTTATATATTTAGAAAGTTGATAGAATAGCAAGCTTTACATTATCAAGCATATTTTGAAGACTACAAAATCTAAAACTCACGTGCCTGTCATTATATCATTATATAGCGACTGTAATCTACAACAACTGGCCATAAGCCACAAACTTTATAAGGAAAAGACCAAGATTATCTTTCAATTTTTTTGCTCAAGAATTTTGGACAAAGCCTAAAATAATGACAGACAAATGGGACAACTGATAAATACATAAAACAATATTTAGAAATCATGAAAACCCAATGAACAAAATGTTCCTCATCAAGGATCACTACTTGATTAGTAACTTGCTCAAAGTCACAACATAGGTAAATAGGGATGAAAGGATTCAAACCCTGTGCCTTTGACTACAGGAAGCAGTTTGTTAACATAATTGCCAACAAGTCCACTTAAAATTAACAGAGCAATAAGTGCTGCATGGATGTGCATTCTCTGAACAATAAAAATTATGATGACTGTCATATATTCACTGATAGTAATCCTCAGAGATTTACCATAATATAGAAGTTAATGAAGGTCATGGCATGAAAATGAGACAAAATGTCTGATGTTCTGTAAAATCAGACACAGATAAGAGCCAAAATGAAGTTTTTGCATCAACATGTACTTTCCGAACAGTTGGACATCAAAAAACTATGAAACTCTAATAACTGGGATTACTGATTGACTATAGACCTTACTGATTTTTAACCCTCAATGATTTATCAGAAAGTGAAGACATGAGTAAAGATGTATTGGCACAGAGGATTAAGGCTCGAAATTCTTAGTGAACTGCTTCCTAAAGTCAAGGGTACAAGGTTTGATTCTTTCTACTACCATGTGACTTTCAATAGGGTGGTTAATTACATGTTGCCCCTTTTTCTGAAATTAACAGGTAGAAAAAAAAATATGCAGAAGTATGACAGTTAAATAGGTATGTGCAGCTTCTGAACAATAAGACCAAAATTAGATCATGGTCAAATGGGGCTGGAGACAGAGAAATGCACCAGACCCCTACCCCCATCTATACCTGTATCCATTTACTTGTCTGTCTCTCTCTCCAGTTACCATAAAACACTGTTAAAACGTATCAGGGTATATACTGTTTTCTTCTTTACTTTAAGAATGAGTGCAGTGATTTGGATTTAATTTAAAACTTTTATTAAAATTTGCAGCAAAAACATTAACACCCATTTGATGAACAATACAAAACACTCTCACATTGAAAATAGGCATCATGAGCAACAAAAAACTTTTATTCCTTTGAAGCTCACATTTATTGAAAATGCATTAAGAATCCATTAAAATGAAACAGGTGTAGGGATTCAAAGTCAAATAGCTTGCAGTGAAGCATTAATTACAAGCTGAACGAAGGATGCCAGTATTCAAAATTTTCAAATGTTTCAAAAAATGTGCAATGAACTTGCTAACTATTAGGAACAGCATACTGGACACAAAGTGTCTCTTTTCAGGGGCAGGCCATGAGTGCTGTCTAGTGAAATGATTTGATTGGACTCATGCTAGACAAATGAAGGCTGTGGGAATCAAAAGTTGCACTGCAGGTAACAGCTCATAGCCTCAGCTTATCTTGCAGTAAGTACCTAACTGTAGTAATCCAATACAGTGCATTTCACACCCTTGCGACTGAAAAAACAGGTTCAATTAAAAATGTATTCATAGTTAATATTTTAGCATTAAACGCATCAACTTCAAGCTGTACAATTTATTCAAAGATAAATACACAGACTGTCATTGGTCAGCAAAACAAGGAACCAAGGATCATACCAAAGTAACACTGCTCATATGATGAAGGCCCTAGCACATTCAATTTCTTCCTTTATACCATAACTACTCTGAGATGCAGGATACTTACAAACAGATGTGACCATCAATCACAGCCCCTTATATGACTGTGTACATTCAGATGTTTGCTTGTGATAAAAAGAATGAATGAACAAATATATAAATAATGACAGAGAAATAAATTCAGCTCACTGCTGTGAGAACCATACAGTACATCCCACTGCACCTCTATGTCCTCCTAACTTTTTAATGCAAGAATAAGAGATAAAGATCCAAACATCAGGAAAATATTTTAAATCTTTCTCTTAGAAACTTAGAAAGTTGGATTATTAAGCATTTTCTGAAGGACACAAAGTATGAAACTAACATGCCTTACATTTAGTAACTACAGTTCAAACAATTTGCCTTAAAGCCAAGAACTTTTCAAAAAGTTCAAAATAAGTTTTCAAAATAAATCTCAGTTTCTTTGTTTAAGAATTTTGGACAAGGCAAAAAAATAGAGAAGACAAAGTTTAAATACTAGTTTTTATCTGTTTTTAACCAGGTAACCCAGTGGAGAAAGTGTCCCTTTTCATGTTGACCCATGAGTACTGTCTGAATATCTTGCACAAAATCACACTGTAGGCATATGGAGGTTGGAGGATTCAAACTTTGTATCTTTGACTACAGGAAGCAATTCATTAACAGCTCAGAGCTTAAGTATCAGACAACTCTAATTCACTTAAAAGGTTAATAAACTACAACAGGTGTGACTGGACATGCATTTCCAAACAATGAAAACTATGAATTTCTTATGGTTGATTTCACAAAAAAGTGTTGAAGGAGGTTTGAAATGGAGGATTAAGGCTCCAAGTTCCTTAAGAAGACAGGGTTTGATTCCTTCTGCCTCCAACTGTGTGATTCTGGGCAGGTTATTTATCCAGAAAGCCCCTATCAAACTGGGGCATTACACAAAACACACGCACACACCACTTTCCTAAAGATATTTACTTCCTTTTCTTTCATTTTATAATCTCCTGACCAGAAGACATTCAAATCATGAAATCTTCTGACAGATGTTCAAAAGGTACTTTAAAGAGTCACCGTGTATGAGTGGTGCACGCATGTAAAAATGCATGCCCTTTTGTGACACAATCATGCACGTAAGAATGCATGCCCTTTTGTGAGATGCTCAGCTGAAAGTGTCAAATATTTGTTTTAGTATTCCTAGGGAGTAGGGCACCGAGAGGTACACATTAACTATGATGCCATAAAAAGGGCTATGAGGCTAGGTGTTCTCAAAACTAAAACTTCTTAACATTATTATGGAGCTTAGCAGCACGTTCACAGCCATTACTCCATAATGAAGGTATGAAGTTTGCAACTGAGCCAACAAGATTCAATAATGAGGGTTGTGACTACCAGCAAAAAGTCCACAGCTACTGCTCTGCAGTGAATATGAGTGAGCCTCGGCAGTCTGCCAAGAAAACTCCATAATGAGGAGGTAGGAGGACTGGCAATGTGTTGAAAGACATAAATCTATAATGAAAAGTAGGCAGTGCAACTCAGTGTAGCATAGGTACAACCCATAACAAGAAATACCATGCTCACAAGAACAATTCCAGAATGGGATATATTGGTAGCTGTAATATTTATAATTGGAAATTATAAGGTGTGATGCTGTGTCAGTTTTAGTTTTCTTAACTGGAATAATTTGACAGAACACAGCCATTATCAATGGGTGGCCTGGGGAGAAATGAACACATCCACAACATTGATGTTTTGGTGCAAAAGAGATATATTACAATATAAGGTAAATTGTTCATTAATAGACAATGAAAACACAAATAAATCAGTAATACAACTGATATTACACATTGGCAATGAGATATACTCAAGGAAATACAAGCTTTATAAACACAGAAGAGAACAGCAGATGGCTGTGGAATACCAAGAAAAGTATAAAAAAGATAAGCAGATAGACACTGGTGCCACTTTATATGCTACAATAATTAATAGCTTAATAGTGGCATGAAACTTAGAATGGAGAACAAAATGCCTCATATGACAAAGACATACAGAAATACAATCCATGGATTCAGGGAAACGCCCCAGAATAAGTGAGAATCAGGGAAATAAAGATGAAAGAAGCCATGTTATGTGATGACAGCTGCACATGAAAGTGGCAGAAATTACAGTCCACATACACCTTCTCTCTGGAACTGCATTTCTTTTCATGGTAAATGTTCCTCAATTGTGCTGAAAAATCAGTATCTCCTTTTTGTGTTTCTATAATGACACCTTATCATGTTGCCAAACCAGTGGTTTAAGATGATATAGGGAATGAACCTCATTCTGTCTGACAGCAAATGTCATACATTTGGACTACACTAAATCTTTAGTCATAAATTGTATGGTATTATCATCTTCAAAACTAACATAAAACTGAAATTCTACATGAATATGCTCATGTTTGCAATTAAAACAATTAATTATAAAGGAATATTGTGTGGCAGTCCATTATAAATTCATACTGTATCATGACTTGCCAATTACACATAGGAAAACAAAGTGATAACCATCCATTTCTAAACTGAAGAGGGTAGTCCTAATGCAGCAGGAGTTGTAGGCCAGCTGAGAGATAAAAACCCTTCAACGTGTCTTTTATCTTGCCCAGTGGCCCAGGCCTGATAAAGCTCATATGGGAGGCACTCAAAGAGGTGCACTCCGCAGGCATCCAAAGTGGCTGTATGATGATAGCCCCCTCCACATTACCAACTGGCTCACTCTATAACATCTCTGCAAAGAAGCCTTACTTCTGCATCAGTGACCTCATTTTGTAAGTCACTACTGGAAGCTCATAACCACAGGTCAGGACAGGAACATATAAAAAAACATAACTTGGCAATGTTGTCCTCGGCTCTTTCATCCCCACCACAGTCCAGTACAATGTCTGCAGTACTGCAGCTATGGCACCAGCCGACGAATCAGTCTTACCTCTGATTTGAAGATGCTGATTTTCATTCAGTCGACTTCATATTCGGCAGCAAACCACTCCAGTGCAAACTGAAAATCAGGCACCTGAGGCTACAAGGGCGATATCATCTGCAAATAACAAAGATGCAGTCCTCATATCTTCAAACTCCACACTCTGCAGATATCACCTGCATCGTGATATCCCATCAATGGAAGCGATTACCAGGAGGGCAAACTAAATCGTCCCACAGACAAGGTCCTACATCATACTTTAAGAATTCCGTACAAGACAGAGAATGCAGACACAGCACATGCTCCCCAAATATGACAACTGAACAGTAATGAGCAGTGGTCCTGTGTACCCCATACTGTTATTTTACCTCTCACAAGAAAATGTGGAGTGCACTGACCTATGCCCTCACTAGGTCCACAACACATATCCAGAGAAGATATAAATTCCTATGACCACTCCGATACGTGTGCAATGTCAAAGTGTTGGTCTACTGTACCATGACCAGACAGGAGCTGCATTACTCCTCATGAATCAGCAGCAAAGTTATCAGTGAAAGTCTTGTCTCCAGCAATCTGGCTCAGGCTTTCCCAGAGAGGCTGATAGCCATAATCCCTGTACACCTGAAACACATCCTCTTCATCTCCTTTTGAAAAATAGAGGCCACTGACTCAGCAAATTGATCTATAGGCACCATCATAAGTAGAATACCAAAAATATAGATTATCCACAACATCCCAACACTTTCCAGAACCTTCTGCATTTCTGGCCAGTTCAGATCTATTCCTGCAGCCTTACTACACTGAACTGTTTAACTGTAGTGAACAGCAGATGCAGGGTGGTATCCAACGAGACGGATCCCGAATAATGAAAAAATTCTTTACTCAATCCAATGATCAAAATGAAGTACAAATAAAGTCACAGTTTAAAAATGATGAAACAACAAGTTAAGCGCTTTCGTCAATACTCAGACTTCTTCAGAACAGTGAATTGCTAGCTGATAACTCCTTAAATACACACCCAGTCAATTACTAAAATATTACCCCACATCATTTCCTTTCAATTAAGAAACATCACAGGAAGTGTAAGGTAGTAGTGAATACTCCCCCTGTTTGCAAGTACACAAAAAGTCAACTAACCAAATGTTAAATCAATAGTGTCACATGTAAAGAATGTTATAAGGCAAAAAATACCAATGACAATATAAATAAATCATAACATAAATAACTGTTTAAGTTTCAAAAGTGGTGCTATAGAAATTCTATCATTAAGACCTGGAGGGGAGTATGCATTCAGTCTGATCTGCCACTTTAACTCAATATACTCCAAATATTCCTCAACAGGTCCGCCCCTTTGTCCCAAATCAACTTGTTCAAGAATAAAAAAACTAAAACTGTGATTACTTTGGTCATTAATATGCCTAAATAAAGCATTCTTCATATTTTTCTGCTTGATGTCATATAAATGTTGGTAGACTCTAAGTCTAAAAGCATTTTTTGTTTTCCCCACATAATAACCTTGGCAGTTTTTACATACTGTAATATAAACAACCCCCTTAGTATAGCAAAACATTTTCTTTTTATTAGTACTGGATCCAAAATTCTTAAGATTAAATTTGTCTGTATCCATCATGAAAGGGCACTGGGGACATCTACCACATTTATACGTGCCACCTCTAGTGAGATTAGGTTTGCCTTTTTCAAGTAGTCCTTTTATTGATGTACTCTTTTTATAAACTATAGTGGGTCTCTTACCTATCTTGTCCAAGACCCCAATGTCATTATTAAAAACCTTCCAATATTTATGTATTATGTACTTGATTTCTTCAAAATCTGCAGAATATGTGAGTGTCAATGCATGTGTAAAAATAGTATTATTGTGCCTCACATTGTTGTGGCCATCCCTATTGCCCAATAGGGCTCTAAAGTGTCCACTGGTCCTCTTATTTATAACTTCCTGAATGATGTTTGACAGAAAAGGCTCTGGATAACTTCTTCTCTGAAACATATTGGACAAATTGTCACATTCCTTGGTAAAGTCATAAATGTCAGACACCATCCTGGCCAATCTAACACATTGGCCCTTGAACAGGGCCTTCTTCTGGTGCAAAGGATGTGCACTAGTAAAATGTAATAATGTGTTAGAATAGGTTGGTTTCCTATATAGTTGGGAAATAAAACAGTTGTTCACATAATCTTTCTTTATGGTGATGTCCAAATAATGAATATAATCTAGATCCTTGACCATAGTAAATCTCAAAAAACTGGTGGTACTGTTCATGTACGAAAAGAACCTATTCAAATCTTGTTCTGATTGATTCCAAAACAGGACAATATCATCAAGGTATCGCCCATACAATACCCATGAAGTCCTGAATTCGGAGTTAAAAATGTGTTGATCTTCCCAATGTGCTAAGACAATGTTGGCGAAGATTGGTGCACAACATGCACCCATGGCAACTCCAAGCCTTTGTTTAAATAAATGTCCTTCATATGTAATGAAATTATTTTCCAAAACCATCTCCATACAAGTACGGATGGTCAAGATGGTGTCATGATTCAATGACGAATTACTGCATAGAAACTCATAGAACCAGTCCAGACCTATATCATGTGGTATAACTGAAAACAGGTCACAGACGTCAATAGTCACCAGGATGAGGTTACTGTCATACATATTCTGATTGACTTTACCAAGGAAGTCCCATGAGTCCTTAATTATAGTAGTCCGATTATCAAGGACCCCCTTAGTCATACTGTCAATGTATTTTGCTATACTAAAATGTTTTGGAGGCTTTAGCATCTACAATGGGTCTTAAAGGTGGACTGTGTATTGATTTGTGAATTTTTGGTATTCCAAATATGGTGAGAATCCTGGGATGTTTGGTTAAAATATAGTTGTGTGTGTCTAGTGTGATTTGTCCATTCAGTAAAAGTTGCTCCAATTCTAAGTCAATGTTACGATATGCTATGTTTAATTCATTTCGTGAGGTCTCAGTGTACACTTCACTATATAGTATGTCAAACATTCTACTATTGTAATCATCAGTGTTCATAATAACCAGACCCCCACCCTTGTCCGGTTTCATAAGTCTTATATTAGTCTGATGTAAACTTTCACTCAAAATACCCTTCTCCTCTATTTTTAAATTGTCTATGGGTGAGTCATTATGCCTATAACCCAATCGTGTTCTAATGTCGTTTTCACATAGAACCTCAAATATTTGTACCAAAGGGTGATTGGGAGGTTGAAAGGTACTTGGTCTTCTAAGGTTTGAGCCACATCAGGAAAAAATAAAGCTAGATTTAATTTCCTTGTAAATAGTTTTAACTGCACCATAACATCTACTATGTTGCCCTTGCTGGTAGGCACAAAATTCATACCTTTGGATAGAAAATCAGCCCATTCCCTAGTGACAGTAAGACCACTGTAATTATAAATACTGAAGTCACCCAAATCATTAGTCACAATTGAAAGAATCACATTCTCAGTCTCAGTATGTGATGGGCTGCTTACCTCCGGTAGTTGTTCCATCCCCCCCTCCCCCTCCGTGGTGCAGATCAAGGACTGTAATAATTCGACCTCATCTGTCTTTGGTTGATTAACCTCTCCGATCTCCTGAGGGGGGCTTGTTCTAAAGGGATTTCCTCTCCTTCCTTATCATCTTGTGTCTCACAAGCTTGCCCTAACGTATAAGTACTGTGATTACCAGTCATTTGATTAAATTGCCCTCTTGGGGGGTCTGGATAAGACAACTGAACAGTAATGAGCAGTGGTCCTGTGTACCCCATACTGTTATTTTACCTCTCACAAGAAAATGTGGAGTGCACTGACCTATGCCCTCACTAGGTCCACAACACATATCCAGAGAAGATATAAATTCCTATGACCACTCCGATACGTGTGCAATGTCAAAGTGTTGGTCTACTGTACCATGACCAGACAGGAGCTGCATTACTCCTCATGAATCAGCAGCAAAGTTATCAGTGAAAGTCTTGTCTCCAGCAATCTGGCTCAGGCTTTCCCAGAGAGGCTGATAGCCATAATCCCTGTACACCTGAAACACATCCTCTTCCTCTCCTTTTGAAAAATAGAGGCCACTGACTCAGCAAATCGATCTATAGGCACCATCATAAGTAGAATACCAAAAATATAGATTATCCACAGCATCCCAACACTTTCCGGAACTTTCTGCATTTCTGGCCAGTTCAGATCTATTCCTGCAACCTTACTACACTGAACTGTTTAACTGTAGTATTAAACAACAGAAAAAGGATCAAATTCCACCATTAGGTTTCTGACACTGTCCAATTAAAGAAGGGCATCCCCACTAGATTCAGGAGTTTTTCAGTGTGTTAGTTCTACCTCCAGAAAAAGTCTTCAGTGAAGGCCAGCATTTCTTCATCCTTGCTGACAACAACCCATGCAATGTGTCACATTCCCCTGAAAAATTGTGGGCTTGTTTGTTAAAATAACTTTAAGGCTATGCTGGTCAAGCCCCATGGCCTTGTCCAGCTCCTGCCATGCCTAATAGTTTGCTTTAATAACTGCCCTAGCTGCTGTCTGTTGATTACTGATTATTAAATATGCAAATGCCCTCCCCCACTATGAATGCACAAATCTTTATTCTTTAACCATAACTGCTTGCCTTACTGCTAGTATCCACCAATTGGTCTGAGGGTTATCAAGGTAAAAAACGTTAACCACTTTTGATCCACATCTTTAACAGGGGCAATTCAAAGTCCATGTCCCTGACCTTCCTAGATATGTATGAGCAAAATCATCTTAACACAGAAGCATAGGCTAGGCATTTCCTGCACACCCTCACTATACATTTGGCTTGTTTTGCAGGACTGTTCTAGTACCACCCCGGCTATCTTATTTTCGTTTTCACCATGTGGTCATCAGCTGACAGCTTAGTACCTCTCATGACTAAATGTATGACTTGATGTTTAATGGCCTCACCACACAACTGATGCACATAAACAGATTTTTACACAAGGATATATTCAAATTATAGCAAAACGGAGCAGAACATTTTGTCATATAACTGATGTTTTGCAGCCATTTCCTTTAAAGGTGAAATTAACTTACTGTGTGACTTCTCAATCAGTAGCAAGACTTTAACATTCTAATGATTAACTGGACTGTCCTTTCACTCATTAAAACTAACATTTATCATTGCACACACCCTGAACCTCACTATCTGCTAGAGTCATGGGTCATGGAGCCCTGGGATTAGACTTCTGGGGACTGCCCGATGCTTAAGGAGTTCAGGAGGGATAATGGAAATAACTGTAAAGGACCTTTGAGGATGGATATATTTGTCTGATAGACAAACAGCACCCTTTGCCTGTTCTTCTCCAGGTTTTGACAAATGGAAGGGTATTAATTACATCATTTAAGGATATGACAATTGTGGAGGAGAAAATGATCTCCAAGTACTATAAGCAAAATAGTACTCAGAGGAGAGGAGAAGAAAGGAAAGATAAATGACTTCAATGACTATCATATGAGGGAGGGTCTCCATGAAGACCAAGTGCAGGATTAAAGCCAAGTTGGTCAGAAAGAGAGTAAAAGTCTTGTGTCCACTCATGTGCTTATGCATCTCAGATATGGCCTTGGCCTGGTTAACATATTACCAGGCCAGGATACTTCCCACTGAGTCACCGGATTACATGTTAAATCCCCAAACAGTGTTAACTGAAGGTTTGCACGTAACTGCAGCAGATAATGGAAAAGGTCATAAGGCTCAAAGTGTCATTTTATGTACTAATTAATTGGAAAAAGAAAACTCGATAATGTACCAGAGTACAGAATTTAAGCTACCTCTAACAACAAGTGTTATGTCCACCCTACCCTTCTCTTTCTAAGTTTCTGTCCCCTTACACCTCTCTGGTTCAGTGGCTGTTCTGTCAAAATAATAAAATAAAATCCTTGAAAAACTAGGAACAGCAGCAGTGCAGATAATGCTCATCACAACGTTGTGCCACTCTGAACTGCTGCCCTAATATTTTTAAAGAATTTTGATTTTTTTTTTTTACTGCACTTTATTTTGTGAAAAGCAAAATGTTAAGGTATTTGTTACAGTCAGAAAACCACACATTAAGTGGCATTACAATTTAAGTCTGTCCAGCTTAAAATATAAATCAGTCCACTTGTAGTAAAAGCTAATATTGAATGGTACACCAATAGCTTTCATACACCAATAGCTTTCTGCAACATGGATAGATACCTATGTATAGAAAGTTACCAAGGCAGCAGCCTAAATAGACTTGTGCAAAGACATTGGTTTCACATAAAAATAAACACAGACCAATTAATTTTGACACAGACCCATGACAAAACAGAGAAGTTATTCTGCAGTGCCTGAGGGTGAGTCCCAAGGCAGCAGCCTGAATAACAGACTGGCTATCTAGCAGTATCTGAATGATGTACATACTGAAAACAGTACAGGTCACTACGATAAGGTTTAAGACTGACTATGGCCCTGTTTAAAGCCTTTACAGGTAACAAGGTAAAAGGACTGGAGAAAACTCATTCCACTGCTAAGGAAACACTAGTATGTGGAGTAGGGATGACACATACAGCAAAATGGAAACAATAAAAAGAGCCTTCCCATGGCTGAGGCAGTTGACAGAAAGCATGGGCAGCCATTTTCACAGCACAGTACTCCATTTGAGAGGCACAAATCTAAAAGAAGTGAAAGTGAAATTGTCATGTTTTGGAGTGGGTCAGTGAAAATGAAATCATAAAAGAATATGTGAGCAGTCAAATTAGATAGTTTGAATTCACACAAAAACTCTGAGAAGGAAGGGGTGCAGCTGGGCTTCCCTAGTGTACTCAAATAAGTATATATTTTCGAAGCATCTCATAACTACTTTAAAAAAAGAATCAGAAAATATTTAGGAACACTGGAGACACTCACCATTAACCTAAAAACTTATTCATGGGAGACTAACTACCCCTCTATAGACTGGGAAACATACATTGTCTCAAACTCACAGGCAAAATGACTTCTGGAATTTAACACAAATACCCTTGACCAGATAGTGCACACACTCGTCAGAGGTTCAAACATACTGGTCCTGGCACTCATAAATATGGGAGAATGCTGCACACTCCCCAGTGTCATGTCCTCGTGAGATCGGACCACAAAGCTGTCTACTTCAAACTAAAAATTAACTTGGTAACTCTAGGAAACCCTGTAACAGTTAGAACTATTCCAAAGCAAACTACATCTGCTAAACAATAGTTTGTCAAATTCAATGCCCCTCAACCCCAAGTTCACAGTAACCTGTGCAGAACTGTTCACAGAGACCTTGTACAACCATGCACCCACGTAGGATGGAAACAGCTCTTGCATCATAAAAAACATTGTTATTTACCTAGTACTGCAGAACAAGTGTGCTTTGACTAATTTATACAGGAATTCTTTCAAATTTTTTCTGAATCCATCTAAGGTGTAATCTTATATTATGTATAGTTATGGATAGAAAGATTGTGTGTGTGTGTGTGTGTGTGTGTGTGTGTGTGTGTGTGTGTGTGTGTGTGTGTGTGTGTGTGTGTGCGGGCGCGCGCGCACTCGTGCAGTTTTTTTAATTAAAATAAAAGATGGAGCATATGGCTATATGTGGCACAATCTTCTTGAGGTAATGAACTCCAAGGAATATTAGGATTATACAATATAAGTGCGAGACTTAACAGCTTTTCCTGGGACAGGAGAACTAACAGTTCCAGTGAGGGTGACTATGACAAGTGTCATAAGTCTAGAAGTGACAACTGGAGTATTGGAAGAGGTGACAAGACAAGAGGAGACTAGTTTGTTTGTATCTTTCGGCTTTTCCCGGTGAGGGGTCGCCACAGCAGAACTCCAGTCCGCTAATGATTGGTAGTTGATTTTTATGTGCCGGTTTACCAGCCCTGATGCACAACCTTCAACGAAGGCACACCCATTCACGCATATCTCCATGCAGAAGATGCTCTAGCTGAGAATCGAACCGGACAGCGTCTTACTGTGAGGCGACAACGCTACCGCAGCACCACCACTGCGTGATACTGTAATAATGGTGTGGGGTGACAAGGGAGAAGCAGATGGGATGAGGGTGAGAAGTGGTAAGTGATAAGTGTGCTGAAGGAAGGAACGGACATTTGTAATAAGAATGACAAGTGCATTGAGGGTAGAAAGTGGCAACTGCTGGGATGGAAGGAGTGGTAATCTTGGTGAAGGTAGGAAGGGATGAGTGCGATGGCAGGAAGTCAACAGTGTAGTAACAATAGGAAATTACAGTTGTCATGAGATTAGGAGTGATGTGGCGAGGGTATGACATAGAAGGTCGATCTCTGTGAAAAAAACAGCGACAGGTGTAGTCAGAGCTAGACTCACATGTACAGCGGCCAGAGGGAATAGCAAATGTGACTCATCTACTGTTTAGCATGGAATGAAACAGAAAGAGGATCTGGACAGTATATTTATGGCAAACAAGAACCCCCCCCCCCCTTTTTACTTTTCTACCCTTTGGACTCTGCATGCCATGGGATGACAATGAATGACGTGAAATTTATCCCATACTAGATGTCCCCTGAAAACAATCAAGCTCCAAGTATGATGCTTCACTGCTAACAGTCACACAGTTTCAGGTGCAATATCACAACTTTTGTACTACTGTGACTACATGCATTAAGTCACTGTTAATTCTTTCCTGTGCTGTGACTGCATGCAATATGTGGTTACTTACTTTCTTAATAACCTTTTAGAACATTTGGAGCACATATGTTCTGATCACAGTTTTTATACATTCATTGCAGGTATGAAGTGGCACTTTCATCTTAGGCACTCCAAATTAGCTGCATTCAGTTTCATCTTTTCAGAATACAAAGCATTTAAATTATTATAAAACAATAAAATTGAGACGTGTTACAGTCCGACAAGTCTGACATCACAACTTGCACTTTCCTGCACCAAGGAGAGCACGTTAACCGTACATGTCCTTGATGAACACAAGGAATTTCTGGGTTTATTTCCTTTTACTGGACCAGTAAATGTCTAATTATGAAGACTAAATAACACTAGGGGCCGGATTCAATGAAGCCTACACTAATTGCACACCGTTCTGAATGAACAGACAACACAACATAACTTACATCTTCTTCCTCCTAATTTTAGTTTGCCTACCGATATTCTTGCAGCTTTAAATATTGACAGGGATTCATAAAGATTACCAAAAAGCGTAGACTACATGTACACTTAGTGTAATCTTTCTGAGTGACTAGAAAGCACAAAAAATGTGATATGAAATTTACTGAATACGTATCGTGTATACTCAGTGTAGGCTTTATTAAATTCGGCCCTAGGTCAGTGAGTCACATTGATAATTACAAGCAGATAATGAAATTATTGTATTCTGAACAAAAAATGCGTGTGGCCTACAGCTTAGGTATAACCATCTTTGATCCAGAAATCTACTAACCCAAATATCTGCTACACTAACAGAAAGCAAATGTTTGTAACTAAAGAAATGGTAAGTAACTCACATTTCTAATGTAACACTGTTCACATCTCAATGTGCACTTGTCAGCACGCACACATACATACACACACACACACGAAAACTGCACCAAAAAAAAAAAAAAAAATTAGGCAGGTGATGCTTTAGAAACAAACAGTTGATACTATCATAAAGCGTCAGCGGTCAAATTTTCTTTCAAGCCTGTACAGTACACTACAAGAAGCCAAGCAGCTGACAGCATAACACAACCAAAGAGTGGCCTGGCTGCACTGGTTAGGCATCTGCAGGCATTAACATGTCACCTATAGCAGCAAAAAGCACCCGAGTACATTTCCAACCAAGATAAACATCGGTAGAATCATGCAAGAAATAGCCTTGTCAAAAAGCTGCTCAAGAAAAGTTTGTAAATCCACCTTTGCAACAATATTAACTACTTTCAGAAGCATTGTGTGTTGGCACTACACATTAGAAGAAAAATGAAGTTCACCTTTAAAGGGGTCATCTTATTTTCAAGCATCATGACACAAGCTCAGGACAAAACATTCATCAAAATAAACTAACAATAATAATAATTCATAATCATTAAGTCTTTTAGTAATTTTAGACAAAGTTAAACCTCCCACCTTTCAGCAGTTATTTCAACGGTATACTCTAGTTAGGATATTCACTTACTGAAGATCAAACAGCACCACATATCTGCTTTGAAAATGTGGCTGTCTCTGTTTCAAGGGCTGGTTTTGTAACTTTCATTTACATAACAAACAGCTAGCAGAGTCACAGGGTGTGTGCATGTGTGTGTGTGTCTGTGTAAAGACAAGAACTAACCAATAGGCAAGGCCTTACTAACAGACATGCTACTTCAACTCTTTTTTTTTTTATTTATTTTTTTTAAGTCTCAAACCGACACTGTCCACAAGTTTTCACTTCTAGTCTACTCTGTTCCCATACCTCCCTAATCCTAGAGAAAGACATGCCCACAGCTAGCTCTCCAGACCTACCAGGTTTAATGTCCTCTTTATCAGATTTCATGTCCCAGGCTGGTGGTGGTGGTGGATTACAGATCCAGTGACCACAGAACGTTGTGTCACTCTTAGTTCCCAGGCTCCTCCCTGCTCTGCAAGAAATGTTGTTTGTTTTACCTGAGCTGAACAGCAAGGAATTTGACCTTCTTACAGGTTGCTGCTACACTACAGTGATGTCACTAGAAAGAGGCGGGCTTACTGCTGATGGATTCTCCCAAAAGGACAACAGATATTACAAGGGAAAAGGCAAGCAGCCTTAAGTTATGCCATGAGTAAGGAAGTAATGCTTTTTAATATGAAGCCGGCCGGAAGGAACACCTGTCTCTAAAGGTTCAGCTCAAAACAGCTCTCAAAGTTTCCCCAGTTCAAGCACAGGACACAGCAAAGTACAGTGCAAAATACTGCAAGTATTTGTTAGTGCCTGATTTAGGAATTCCTGTCTGGGTAAACTGGTTTTAAGACTGAAACACTAAAGGTACTTTTGGAATGAAGCTGACTGGATTTCTTAGTCCATACTGAAATGAAATTATACCCTTGAGACTTTGCATGGTCATTATGTATGTGTGTAATTAATTTAACTCTCTCTCTCTATTTTATATATATATATATATATATATATATATATATAGAAAGAGAGATACATATGTGTGTGTGTATGCATACGTTTTTCCCACTGTTTGTCAGATGTAGTGAAGGTTTACATACGGACGTTCAGTTCAGTGAGAGACAGAGAGAGAGAGATTTGAATTTGTGTTGGTTAAGTATGGAAAACATCTCTATTCTGACACTGTTTTCATGACTTCAGATTCAGTACAACAGAAAACTTCTCTATTCTGTTGATGTTTGTATTTCAAATTCAGCAAAGTCCTTGAACTTTTTGGTGGAGGTTTAACTCGAGATGTTAAAGCAGAAGCTTCATTCTGTCTTTGAATGTGCTTTACTAGGGTTTCAAGACAGTGTGAGCCCCAGTTTCTTTGTCCTTCAGTTTTCAAGAGAAGGTTCAGATTACACACTGATATACTGAAACACAGAAGCTGATGACAGACAAGGAATGCTGAATTCACCTACTAGGCCCATTTCTTTAGCTCCTGAATAAGCTGCAGATCCTACCAATAAGCAGTTTGCATTTAAATTTTCCAGCCACTCACAATAATTATTTCATGTCTGTCCCAAGGATTCTTGAAGTCTTTTATTATTTTTGAACTTCATATTCTTTCAAGAATGCCGTCAATAATTATTTCTCTAAAAATATATTCTGATTCTCCCTGTCTACTTTGTAAACTCAGACTGCGTCTGATTCTCATACCTCTCTGTCTTTTTTAACAAAAGGATGATACCCACCCCATCTGCATCTTAAGAA